>NC_074720.1:34626144-34931144 GCF_947242115.1 Biomphalaria glabrata
GATGGTTTCATAGCGATATAACTTAAAACTTGTTGCATAAAAACACAAAAAATAAATGCAATGGCAAGGGAGCAGGAATGAAGCCAACTAACCAACACTTTAATGTCTACCTTTATGTTTAGAGACACGGCCATGTACCATATTACTTTCATGAACACATAGTCAAGCCATTTAAAGTAATAGGTAACAAAAATCATTCGATACGGTTGAAATTCAAAAGATTAACCACGGTACAAATCATTTGTGTGAACAAGTCAATTTCAAAAATGGTCATGCGTAAATGAGATTTGCTATCGTAGACCCCCATTTACAGGTCATAGGCCTAGGATGTAGGCCTAATTTATTTTTTTCACCTCCGTAGACCCATAGACCCCTTATGGGGGGGGGGTCTATCCTATAGTCACTATAGACCACTTGGGGAATCACTGTTCTAGATGTATTTAAATTTAATCACATGACTGATCCAAACTAAATGGTACAACAGCTTTGTGTGTTTGTTTTTTTTAAGTATTTTTTTTTTTTGGGCGGTTTGAGCTAGGATGTAGGCCTAATGATGAAGTAACACCTGATAGACTACACATTTTACTTTTATAATTTTGTAACAAGTATATTAAATAGTAATTATTTCCTTATATTTTCTTATGATAAAAAAATACACGCATGTTGGCCAGTATGGGGGATCGAACCCACGACATTCGCGTTATTAGCACGACGCTCTAACCAACTGAGCTAACCGGCCAGTATCAACTGAATTATAAATAGCTTATATATATATATATATATAACTAAATGAATATAAAATAAAAAAAAATGACCACCCAAAAAAATTTTCATCAATTATATTTGAAAAAATAAAATCCATTCAAAAATTACAGAAGTGATGTGCCAAATTTCAGCTCGATAAGATAATGACAAGGTGTCAAGATATAGGATTCCAATTTTTGTTTACTTTGAATATGAAAGTGTGAGCCACTGTGAGCCAATAGTAGGAATTTAATCGAACACAAAGAGAGAGAGAGAGAGAGAGAGAGAGAGAGAGAGTAGAAGAGAGCTGAAAAAAAAAGAACTTATAAAGGTGATAAAAGAGAAAGAAAGAAAAAAAAAGAAGAGAGAGAGAGCGAGAGAGAGAGAGAGAGAGAGAGATCAGTGAAAGGAAGAAAAAAAAAAGAGCATGAGCATTAGAGAGTATGAAAGTCTAATGACGTAGGGAGAAGGTAGAAAAAATAGAGAATTATAAATGACTATAGTATTTAAAAATAAAAGTACTAGAATGTAGAACTGCAGGATTAATTTTTTTTCTATTTTTAGCTCATAAAAAAATTAGTTGCCAATATTGAAGTTCCATTTAGTGTCCTTGACATTGTTTAATATTTCGTGAAAGTCCATACTAACAGTTAGTCTATAAAATAAATATTTTAAAAAATTAAAAAGGGATACCATCCAGGAAGAAAGTAGAAATCATTATTTAGACACAGCTACTTCCCTTTGATCATTATCAGAAACAGTTAAACCATGGCGTCTACTAATGTTAAAATCATATTATGTTTAATGGCTAAGATAAGCATATTTTATGCTAAGTGTGATTATGATGTCAGTTATTAGATGAAACATGTCCACTTATTATAAACTGTAAAAACCATTATATTAAGTATTATATTTCTCTGACGAAGTGTCTTTTTGTCATAGATCACTGATTTTCAAATATCTTGTGGTTCTTTTGATAAGGATCCATTGTCCCAAGATTTCACACAGAACACATGATTACAAAGGAGACAAAAGATAAAATATAAAAGATGGCTTATTATTTCCCTTTAAAAACTCCCTCGCTGGTTAAACATTGTGTTCTGTGCATGGTTAGGTGTTTTGAATTTGTTTGTTTGTTTGTTCTCATTCTCCTCTACGTTGATTTGTATGTACAAGCTTGTGAAATGAAATATGCAAGAAGACAAATCTGTACCAAAGGGAAGACAAATCTGAACCAAAGGGAAGACAAATCTGTACCAAAGGGAAGACAAATCTGAACCAAAGGGAAGACAAATCTGTACCAAAGGGAAGGGGAAGACAAAAGTTTACCAAAGGGAAGACAACATTGACAAACGAAACAAAACACAAAATAACACGCCTATTTAAAAGGTCATGGAAGAAGAAGAAAAACCACAATGCAACCACGAAAAAAAAAATCGTGCTTTGTTACGGTTGGAGTCTTTAATAATACAGACCTTTATTTTGAGACTGTGCGATCCACTGGTATAAAAGTTTTAATGGTTAGGTATACAGGTGTGTGCATTCTGACTTACCTTATTGGCCTGTTGGAATGACCATTCATGACATGCTTACTGGATGGACTCTTACAAATTTGAAAAAGTATGATTTCTGAATGTCTGTTTATTGATATTTGAATGAATAAAATGTAGACATAATTAGACTTAGGTCCTTTCGTCCCGTTAGGCACATGGTGCCGCTAACTCTCTCCACTGAGCTCGGTCCTTGGCGACTTCCTCTTTCCAGCTGCTGCCCACGGATTTGGGGTCTTGTAATTATGGTTAGACGTAGAGGGCCTTGTTTTTTGCTTTCCTCTTTTCGACTTCCATGTTGCGGCTGACTTTGGTAAACGTGTTTTGTCTTCTCTAAGGATATGTCCCGCGAACCTTATACGTATACCTTTTTTTTTCTCAACTTTTATAGATGACTTTCAGGTCTTGCAAGCGCAATTGCTATCCATCCATCCCAGTGGCGCTACAGCCCATGGAGGGCTCTGGCCTGCTTTAAAACATCCTTCCATTCAGATCTCTCCTGGGCCTTTCGTCTCCACGCCCTAACCCCAAGCTGCTTCAGATCTGCTTCAACGTCATCTATCCATCGCATTCGGGGTCTGCCTTTGGGTCGCCTGCCTTTTGGTTTTTGCCTGTATACGATTTTCGCCCCTCTGTTGTCTGACATTCTTTCAAGGTGACCTGCCCAACGTAGTCTGTTCTTTTTTATTTCGTTCACTATTGGTGGGTCTTCATATAATTGATATAACTCATGGTTAGTGCGTGTCCTCCACCCTGTTTCATCCTGTATGGCACCATAGATTTTCCTAAGAATTTTTCTTTCCCAAGTGTTAAGTAAATTTTCAGATGTCTTTGTCAGTGTCGAGGTCTCACTTCCATACATTGCTGCTGGTCTTATTTTGGTTTTGTATATTATTTTCTTGGTTTTCCTCGAAATTGTTTTGCTCCTAAGGAGCTATTCTTTCCTTTATTTCTGTTAGTAGGTCATTTTTGAAATTAATAGTACTTCCTAGATATTTGAAAGTTTGGACGTTTTCAAATTCGTGGTAGTTGCTCGTTGGGTCAATTATTGTATTGAAAGGTGGTTCTTGGTCTCCGTGATTATTGATTTGTTTGCTCAGAAAGGCGTAGTTTTTGGAAGACAGCTCCAGCTTTCCCTACCCGACATAGGATATCCCTTGTCCTTGTGTAGTACTACCTTAAGTAATTATAAAGGTTTTTTTTTTCCTCTTCAGAAAAGAATCTTGACATTAATTTTAAGGCCATTTTTCTTTCTCGAGAGTAGTAGCGTATGTAAAAATTAGACTTAAAATGTTTTTTGTGTTCTCTTCAGTATGTCTCCGTCAGCACGTTTCTACCCGAATTTCTTGTGTACAAAGGTTGAATTTATACTAAATGTATTATTGTTCTGTTAACGAGTTTTTATGACCAGGCTATATGTTGTCTTGCGTAACAAGAAGGTGTTCTTACTAAGATGGAGACTTTTACAAACGTTCCTGACCTACTTTTGTTTCAAATGTCTGCACCAATCAAGTATCATTTTTATTAGTGCCTTCTTTATTTGACTTCAATTGATCTTGCGCCAGGATAATTCATTTATGTTTCTTGAAATGCAAGAAATGGGGTTGGTGCGAAACCAATCGTTGTACAAGGCCTCAACACTGACATGTGACGTCAAAACCTGTGACGTGGCAACGAGCTATCTGCCCACAGGTTGCGACGTCACAGATCAGTGTTGAGGCCTACTACAACGATTGGTTTCGATTTGTGCGAGCCTGCCGGAGCTAAATCTTGAAAACTTATGGGATAACTTACAGGCCTCCCTCAGACTAAGGTGGGCGAGGTGTACCCAATTTCTCTACTGGTGGGAAGTGTGTGTGTGTGTGTCAGTGTCACACGTACAATTTTAGAAACACTTTAAGCCCTCACCCAAATGGAATTTGATGTTGATGACGGACGGACGGACGGACAGACCACACAAAACTAATAGCGGCTATTCCTATTTCGGGGGCAGGTAATCAATGAGCACATGGAAATCAAGCTAAGTCAATTCTTTCTTTTTTATGCCACTCTTTGGAGTTTTAAAGAATCTTTTCTTATCGATGAAATGCATCGATTTTTTTCTATCGCACGAGTCTGTTCAAGGTTTCTTCAACTTCTTCTTCTTCGTTTGTATAGAAAATAATAAAATAAACAGGAAAACAATGAAGGACTCGAATGGCCGGGTATATATCCTCTCTCTCTCTCTCTAAATAAATAAATAAACTGAGCATTGGCATTTGTAATAGTTGACCACTGTGTGCATGACGTCATCTAGCAACGGAAGTAAACACAATGGCAACCAAGGAAACTTCACAAACTAAACTAATATTGATTGCCCTTGATGTTGATTGAAGTTTGCGGAGATGAAAGACCGGTTATAGGGACAGCACTCATTTTAGTCCAATGTTTTTATGGAACATTTCTTAAACCTAGATAAAAATTTCTCATCAAATTAAGGCGAAGTTGTTTCAAGTTAACATATTTCTAGTTTAAAGATCAACAACACAGTTCTACATTACCATAGTTTAAAGGTTTAAATTGATGAACAGCCTCAACTCACAAAATAAAAACAAAATAAAACGTACAATTTCAGTGTTTAAGTATTTCATATAGTAAACACGTAGAGTGGAATATAAAGTCTCCAACATAGAATGGCGATCACATAGTCTGGAAGAAAGGGTTGATATTAAAAGAAGAAAAACAATCAAGATACTTAAAAACAAAAAAGACAATGCCTACTTTATACAAGCTTCGATTGTTTTTTTTTTGCTCTTAATAACTAACGAATGTTAGATTAAAAAAACAATGGAACATTTTTACCCCGCCCCCTACCCCACCCCGAGAAAAAAAAAGTCCTGGATAAGCGAATGTATAAATCTATTAGACTTTATAACAATCCAATGATAGGCCTTCAAATATAGACTTAGAAGACGATGTGTACAATTTTCCTTAACATTCATTTATGAAGCTCTTCAATGAATACAAACATATCCGGAGACATATTTTTCTCTTTCTCTAGCCAATGTTGTTGTTTTTTTTACTTTAAAACATGATAACGGTCAAACTAGAGTTTTCCTCGTGTTTCAAACAAGCTGGCAATTCTTTTCTCAGCAATATACTAAATAGCGACGCTCAGAAGAGTTACCTCAACCCCATTCTCTCTTTCTCGCTTGCATCTCTTTCTCTCGGCCTCTGGGCGGAAGTCCGTCATTTCTGTCCGTGTCTTTCGGTCCGGTTCTGAACCTCTCCTCTTTATGTGATTTGTTGATATTGGTTACTGTTACGAGCATATGAGACTTAATTATTCACCAACAAACTCATCTCTAATAGGTTATGAAGACTTGAAGACTCGATTTTTAGATTCTTCTTTCTCTAATCCTTTCGCACCATTTCACAGTCAGACTATGCTGCGCACGTAACAGTTACCATTTTTAACCAGAGAATGTAGGTGTGTGTGTGTGTGGGTTCGTGTTTGTATAGGCCTACCTGTTGAGTCTACTATCGCAGTGGTCTTTGACACATTGATTATTAGGCGACCAATGAAAGATCCAACCAGCTAAGAAGATTACATAAAGTTCAACTATAAAACACCGGAAGTGACCTTCCCATAACATGTAAGGTAATAACCGAAATAATTGTATGCTGTTAAGAATATAACTTCCTTAAAATCCTGCAGCTTTTAAACTGAATTAGCAGGCAACGGAGAAGTAGCCATGCTTCGTGGACATATTAAACTAAGAGTTGTTTGAGATTTGCATCTTTGTCGGATGGATGTACATAGTCAGCTATTTTATATTTCTGGTGAACAGACTATATGATGTATTTTAAGCACTTTAAATAGTAAATGAAACTTTGTGTATACGTTTCAGCACTGTTTGGTCAAATTTCTAGCATTTATCGATTGAAACAGAAAGTAATTTTTGTAGTTAATTGGCGACAGTGATCTTTTAATATAATTTATTTTATTTATTTCAAACTTTCTTCCAATTTTTTAAACGTTTTTCTTCATGTTACCTTACAGTGCCCCCGCATTTCTCCGAATAATATGGCTTGCTCTTCTTTTTCTATGCTGCTGTATTCTGTATAATGTAAACCTGATCTTAAAAATGGAATACTTAACTAAAAGGAGATTATTGTTATTGTCTTGATTGCGAAAATCCCCCATTGAAACCATACAGATAAGTGTAAGGATAAGCATTACATATTCGTTATTATAAATTTGTTACTTCAATGAAACAAATCCTTGCTACCACAAGTAGATCGATCTATTCAACACACTCGACTAAAAAAACAACAACAAACAAACCAATTAAACCTTACTGAAGGGATAGACTCACATTTTCTGCTGTGGTCTACGTGTGGCGTGCACAGATTCATAGAAGAATTGGTGTTATGGACTGAACTTTCAATTATGATCTCAAGGATCACATCAAATACATAGGTGTATTGAGATATTCATCAAAGTCTAGGCTGCGCAGTCTATTCATATTTTTTTCAACCTAAAGAACGACGTTTACAGAGAGCATATAAGACCTATAAGTAGCTAGCCCTTTGTCGTCACCAGTGTACAAAATAATTGAAGAGCTGATAAGTGATGCTTTTTAAAAGTCAATCCTTGTTCATCTTTAAGCACTGCAGAATCAAATTTTCTTTCGTTTATAGCACACAATAATATTCCATAGGACAGAAGCATAAGACTTTCACTTTATGACTCCTATAATACATTTATAAACAAATGTGCAACTAACTATCAATAATAAACGAGACTTAGTAGCTCAATTCCTTTTTTTTTTCAATTTTTATTTGGCAACTGTAAATTTTAATGTAGCGTCCTTGACATGGGCGTAGCCAGGATTTTATTCGGGGGAAGGGGGGGGGGCAAATCCTCCCCCCCCCCCGCGAATTTTTTTTTATATGTATATATGTGTGTGTGTGTACATAATCCTTATTACATTCTGACCCTTCATTCTTTCGGAAGACGTTTATTGTGCACTAGAATAGGTTCTTCCTGGAGTTAGTGGAAAAATTGTAGATTCCCCGCCATTGCCAACAAGGGGGTCTGGAGGAGCGCCAAGAGCTCCCCCAGCGCGGGGCTAAGCCCCGCCGCTAAGCACTATTTCTGGTATTGAAAGCCAACAAAATGCATATTCTGAGGAATCTATTTTCCTGCTATTAAAAAGTTTTATTTTAAAAACCTAATCTGCTATTCTTACTGACTGAGACCTTCCCGCGCCGTTCGGAACATTGTTGGCGGCAAGTTGTTTCCACAAAAATCTGTCACTGGCAATGTCTGAGGCCTCTTCCCACCTGCTCCGAGGACCTCCATGAATGTGTGGCGCCAAGTTGTACTAGGATGTCATCGCAACTCTTCTTAGGCGTAATACATTTTGTAGTAGAACATGTCCTGCAAACCTCATGCGACGCTCTGTCACAATCTTACTTAGGGTCGACTCCCAGTTCGGCATAGGATTTCCTTGATTTAGACCCGATCTTTATAACTAACTCATAAGAGCTGTCTTAGCTATCTTTGTTAAGCTACATTTAGTGTTTTCCAATTTTGGCAGATGACTATTCACTGCATTTTATTAATGGAGCCCCTCCACTGGTGAAATGTGTAACCTCTCTTGAATACGCTCTTGGAATTAAGTGACTGTAGTTTGCTTTAGACTTTATATCGAAAGGGGAAGTTTTATCGTCAAAATCATCTGTTGGGGGTTTTAAACTAAAAAATCTCAGGAGTTGTTTTGTTTTTTTAAATTCAAAACCCCATTTAGCTACCGTCATTGAATTTAGTAACTGTTTTTCCACCTCAAAACGCTCTGTAGGGGGTTTTAAACTCAAAACCATCTGGAGGGGCTTTAAACTTTAAAAAAAGCCATCTGTAGGAGATGAATTTAAACTCAAAACCCCCAAATGGCTTGGCTACGCTCAAATAATTTTGGTGTAATTTGCTTTTTTTTTTATATTGAAGAGGTATTTTTTAGCATCAAACCCCTCTGAAGAGGAGTTTAAACTCAAAACCCCTGGTAGGTTTTTTTTCAACTCGTACCCCCCTGGTAAGGAGTTTTAAACTCAAAACCCCCTTTATAGGGGGTTTTAAACTGAAAACCCCTTTGGCTGTGCTGGGGCGAGTGATGGTTTAGTATTAAAATTTCACCTAAAATAAACAAAATCAAAGCAAAAAATCAGTCACTAAATTCCGATCCCCCCCCCAGGGGGGGGATTTCATTTCGGGGGGGGGGGGGGTTTGAACCCCAAGAACCCCCCCTGGCTACGCCCATGGTCCTTGATATTGTTTAGCTTATAGTGTCAGTCTTCAAAACGGGATATATGTAGACCGGAGTTGCCACTGCCACTCAAGAGTCAAATCTGTTCTGCCTGATGCCGGTTTGAAAGCAACGATTACGACGAGATAAGCCATCATCTTATGTAGACTAATGATTGAAGACTTAAGACTCTACCATGTGTTACCCTGACTCGTCTGTTCTTGTCCATCTGGTCATAAAGCGATGGTACCAGAACCTCGGACCACGTAGTAGGCAAAGCCATACCTCAACTTGGCCATCATTTACACTTAATATGTCCTCTAATAGTCCACTTCCCATTTCAGTCCTTTTGGTCTATAGGGCAAATGATGTACAGGTCATCTGTTTCTGTGGCCTTCGGTTAACGAGGGTGTCATGTGGCCAGCACAACCACCAACAGCCTTTACTTTTCCCCAATAATGCCAGGTACCCATTAAGGCTGGGTAGAGGCGCCCAATGATCCCGAAATTAAAAAAATCAGGATCACCAGGATTCGAACCCGGGACCCCGGGAAGCCAAGCGCTTTACCTCTCAGCCACCGCGCCTCCATGTCTTCTAAACGGCGATATAATTATGTCTGAGACAATTATTCATTTTGAGGTCGGAGACAATGGGTCAGAAATGCTAAACATCGTAAGGGCTTAATTTAAACACATCTACCAATCCTATCATGATTTTCTATTTTATTTCAGTGGTTTTCATCATAGCGCTTCTGTACAATAAATGTTGAGAACTATGCGGAACTTGTAACAAAGTTTTGGCGATGGTTGATGGCGCTTTTAAATTTGATATAAACTAACTTTTCAATAACTGGGGATGGGAAAAATGAAAAGTCAACAAATTTACTAAATCGCTGTTGTTCGTGTTTGTATATATATTGTTTTTGTTATAATAGTAATGCTGCGGTGGATAATTGTAGCCAAACTGAATTTCCCTTTGTTTGAACCAATATCATTATCTTATGTTATCTTGGATACGGAACTAATATTTGCTCTGAATAAGTTTGTTGTATCTGGACTAGAGCTATTGGAGCATGGAATGGGTTGCCTGAGTCAGCCAGAAAAAAAAAACAATAACTTGGCAGAGTTTAAGTCATTGATGCGTGACCAGATTGACCTAGGGACATGTGTAGGACGTAATCATCTCCTGTCTGTTTTTTTTATAAGAAAAGATAAGATAAGCACTTTTCTTCATAATTTTCAGACCAGTGGACCATGTAGTCTTCTTTGAAGGGTACAGACCAGTGGACTATGTACTCTTCTTCGAAGGGTTGTGACGAGTGAACTTTGTACTCTAAATCTTCCAGGCTCCTTCAGGAAAGTGTCTTGTAATGCTCTTCTGTTCATTATTATTGATTGTACGAACTGCTTATCTCCCTCCTTGCCGCCAGGTCGCCAACATTCAAGCGGTTCACGATCTTTGTCTGCTAACCTGTCCAACAGACATGCGCACTGGGCTAAACCATGAACTAACACGTGCTGACATGCTCTGTCCATTATCCCCCCTTCCCCCTTTTTTTCTGCCCCCCCCCCAGGCCTCCCTTCCAACATCACTTCGATCCTGGCAAAACTAATCAATATGAGCAATCATGTAAGGATTTTGTTTACTCCCTTAAACAGCTGATAGCGAATTAAAAAAAAAAAACAACCTAACCACGTTTCAATAAACACAGAGTTAGCCTGAGAAATGGTTCTTAACTTATTGAAAGCACATTAAATACAGACTAACAGTAATTAATCTGTGCGATTATAGATATATGTACCAATTGCTCTTGTTTAGCGCAATGTCATGCATTTAGGCTAAGCTTTCTCAGTATGATCCTATCACTTGCCCGGGAAAGGGGTGGGGAGGGAGGGAGATAGTAGGGGGTGTATTACCATGATCGCTTTTGGAATGTATTTATAACAAAATAATACAAAAATAATGAACGACCTGGATTTGAACTCGAGGGCTTTAACCTACTAAAACCTCATGAAGTCAACATACTAACCACTGTACTGGAGAAGTGCTTTTTGAAAATAAAAGGTTTTATAGTTATCTATTGTTAGTTTTAACTTTAAAGCAAAGTATAAAGGAAACCAATCCAACTTATACCACCCACATCAGTCAAGTAGAATTTCTTTCCTTTGTTCAATACCAAACAAAATAATTAATTACAAATAAATAGTTAACTAATTTGGTAATTTAAAAAAAAGAAGTGATTCTTGTTTTGTCAGGTAAAAGAGACGGCACTGCAAAATTTCATCTTGGTCCGAGATTAGGTGTGAAAGAAATAACATATAAGCTACAAACTTCTTACCAGACAGACACTGACAAACGTTTTGATGTTTTTTTTTAAATTAGTTTTCGAGAATTTAAAATTTCTAATGCAATGTCTTCGATTCTGAAGTCAAAGGACTAGTGCAGTATGTAACATGACTAAGCAAACAAAGTTGCGATCTGCATATTTTGCACCAATTATACAGGCCTGGATATTGATTCAATTACTAGTACATCAAAGCTACCAGAACAAAGTATTGAAAACATACCTCAACATTGTTTTATTGCTATGTCTTAATATATTGCCATATTATTGCAAGCGTCGGTCCTAATAGCCGTGAACACATTCATTCTAAGAGAACTCAAAGACATGATCTAAAATAAATATTCAATACCATGTAAAACATAATACAGTCTAAACGGAAGAACTCAAATATTGAAGAGAAACCAACACATGAATTGAGATGTCTATCTAAAACAGTGTTTCCCAAACTGTGTTCCGCGTAACCCTTGTGTTCCGCGAGGCCTGGTTAGGTGTTCCACGAACTACTGGAATAATAAACAAATAGGTAACCACGTGAATTAACCTCTCTTAATAAAAAGCAAAGTTTTCTGCTAAATACTCAGAAAGTGCAAAGTGTTCCGTTAAGTAAAAAGTGTTTGGGAAACACTGATCTAAAATATAAACGCTCTAATGAAGGGAAATTGCTAGAGGCTGATTATTATCTTATAGAATTATTGCATTTTATTATAAATTTTTAAATACTCCGTGGCATACTTAACTGATATCACTGTCTATCAATAAGAAAAAGAAAGTTTGAGGTGAACAATTAGGCTTTCCTTCATTTTTAGCGGCCCCCGAAAGGGGAAAAGACGCTATTAGTTTTGTGCGAAATGTCTGTCCGTCTGTCCGTCCGTCCCGTTTAGATCTCGTAAACTAGAAAAGATATTGAAAATCCGACATCACAATATTTTAGACCATTCAAAGTTCTGATGCAACGGCTACTTTTTTTTTCCTGAAAGCGAAAAATCTAATTTTTAAAATCAGTTATGCAAGCAGTTTTTTAAAGAGAAAAAGCTAATTAGTATGCATTATAAGTTAGACCTAATTTAAAACAAATAGTAATCTTATAAACTTCATTTTCTTGAATATATTTTTCATGACATACGACTGATGAAAATTGGAATATAAGATATAATAAAATTGTAACGATACAGAGAAGATTAGCATGGCCAGGCAAATTCGTGAAGCGTTCCATATTTTTTGTCTTTGATATTAATTAATATTTCTATTACTATTATTATATTTTTAGGTTAATCACTTTTTAATTGTTTATGATTTAATGCTTGTGAATTATGATAACTCACAAATAAAAACATTAAAAAAAAAAGCCCACAAAAGAGGCAAGATGGCCCATAAAAGAGGCCCATAAAGCCCCAAAAAAAGAGGCAAAGAAAAGAGGCCTAAGGCCCAAGGATTCCTATGATGATAAAGCTAAAACTGAATAGCGCAAATTCTGAGGTTTCCTTAAAAAAAAAAAGATTAAGCCTTTTCAAGACAATTACATTATGTAAAGACCAGGAGAGGCTCGGTAAAGCGCTTAGCTTCCGAACCGAGGGTCCCGGGTTCGAATCCTGGTGAAGACTGGAATTTTCAACTTCGGAATCCTTGGGCGCCTCTGAGTCTACCCAGCTCTAATGGGTACCTGACATTAGTTGGGGAAAAGTAAAGGCGGTTGGTCGTTAACCGTAGGCCACAAAAACAGATGAACTTTACATCATGTGCCCTATAGACCACAAGGTCTGAAAGGGGAACCAATTAGGCCAGGTTCACATCTAACTTTGCATTCACTTGCACCTATCCTTTGATCTGCAGCACCATTGGGGCACTACACAAGATCTGTCAACCTTCTTTCTCCATTCTTATCTCTCATTTGTCTTTGATATAATTTCATTTGGATGTTCTTTCTGAAAATATTGAAGCCTGCCTGGGTGGACCACTTCGGGGGCCGATTTTAAGTTTGTGTTTCCTCGAAATAAAGAATCACCCTTTGTGTCAGGATTTTGTGAGTGTAAAATCACAAAAGAGATACAAGACACCGATAGCAAAGACAAACAGACACAAACACTCTTTTGTTCCCCTGGCAATCAAATCATTAAATAGGAATAATCTGGTATAAACTTTGTCACGTGTAAATTATGAGTGAGTCTGGTGTGAATGTACATTTTGGTTTCTTATAGTTATAATGTTTTTTGTTTGGTGTAATGCACAAATTGTAAGACAAATTTCCTTACGGATAATAAAGATTATTATTATTATTATTATTTGTAACCTTGTATTATTTAAGTTCAGAATGCATAGTTGACTTCACAATGGGCAAAAAAAAAATTCATTTTATAAAAAAGTAACTTCCATTATAAACATTGTAAAATATATTGTACAGAAATGTTTAAGGCCTCATATGAAAAGTCTGAATAATTACTGAAGACCTTGATTAATGAAAGATTGGGAATTAATTACTGAAGACCTTGATGAAAGACTGGATTAAGTCTAATTAATTACAGAAGACCTTGATGAAAGAGTGAATTAAGTCTAATTAATTACAGAAGACCTTGATTAATGAAAGACTTCATTAATTAATGAAGACCTAGATTAATGAAAGTCTGGGGTGATGCTAATTAATTGCATTATATGAGATCGAGATATGATCTTCACTGACTAGAGACTGGGATATGTCTAATCATTTGCAAAAGACCATGGCTGGTGAGTGATTAAAGCGTGTACATGGGTAAATTAGATTGTATAGAGA
This sequence comes from Biomphalaria glabrata, assembly GCF_947242115.1. Taxonomy (NCBI): domain Eukaryota; kingdom Metazoa; phylum Mollusca; class Gastropoda; family Planorbidae; genus Biomphalaria; species Biomphalaria glabrata. Next base: position 34,639,834 of record NC_074720.1, read on the forward strand.
CCTTACATAATCCACTTTAATTTTTTTTTCTCTCGATATCAACTTGCATACATCAGATTAACATCGTCTGCCAACCTTTCTTCCATGCTCCACTGGTTCAATATTTTTAGACTCACATTTCAAACTTCCCAGGCCTGAATTGTCAAACTCACAAAAAAGAAATAAAAAAAAAAGATATAAAAAAGTTGCTGACTCCGATATTAAGTATAGATTATATTGACCGCTCGATACTCTTACTTCCTGAGTCAGGTCAAGAAGAAAGAGAAAGGTGGACTTTTTTTTTTTGTTTCTTTGTCCAGCATTTATGAAGTGTCTGGCTAGAGCTTAAAAAGAATACAATCACACGTTGTCATGGGGACGGTGATCGATGGGAATTTGATTACTTATCGAGTTTTTATTGAGAATGAAATTTTATTGTCAAAGACAAACACAAAGACAAACAAACAAACTAACAAACAAACAAACAAACGTACAAAAACAACTAACATTAGGAAGTAGAACATCTCACACAGTGAATCAAAGAGAGAGAGAGAGCAAGAAAAAGAGACACACAGAAAGAGATTCAGAGAGAATGAGAAATAGGAGAGGAAGAGAGAGAGCATCACAGAGAGAGAGAGAGAGAGAGAGAGAGAGAGAGAGAGAAATAGTGAGACTGAGACTCAGAGAGAAGAGAGAAAGAACAAGAGAGAGAGAGAGGTGGGAAGAGAGGGTGAGAGAGATTCAGAGAGACAGAGAGAGAAACCGACGAAAGAAACATAGAGAGAGAGACAGAAGGAGGAGATATTCAGGAAGAAAGGAAGAGAGGAAGACTGAGAGAGACAGTGGAAGGAGAGAGTCAAGAAATTGTACTTGACTGAAGTAGTGGTATAAACTGAATTAGTCCCCTTTAGAAGTCGCCGTTTAAAAGTAAGTTTGAAACAAAGTACATAACTATACAAAATCTTCTGTTTTCATAAACTCCCAACTAGCAGAGTGATTAGTATGTCGACTTAAGGAGGATTAAAGCATAAGTTCGAATTCAGGTCTCCCTCCCTCTTTTTTTTAAGTGAATGTTTTTAAAAAACGAATACGGTAAAATCCCCCCAGATATCCATTATCCCAACTTGTCCAGATAAGTGATAGGATCATAGCGCATTGAGAAAGCTAAAAGTGCTAAACAAAAACACTTAAACTATTTCTGATCACACAGATTAATTGTAGTCTGTCTAGATCTATTACAAATGTAATTAGATAGCTAATCCAAACACTTCCAATAAGCTTTTTTTTTTTGTAAAGTATTTTTTTTGTTTGTTTTGAAATAAGAAGCTAGACAGACAAACAAGGGAAGTTATAGGAATGTCACTAGACAGTTATATGTATGTTAAAAGAAAGTTATATCTAACAACTCAACAGTTACATGACCTCAAGCTAATAGCTTCAATATTCTCTAAGTACTTATACACTTCTTAGTCATGGGATTTCCATATGCACGAGAATACATCATTACCTTTACCTATACCTATCCCTTAGTGTGTTGGGCCGTTGGGGCGTCATGCAAGATTCGTCGACAGTCTTTCTCCATACATCTCTGTCTTTTGCCTTAGAACCTCTTTCAATGGCAGGCCCGTCCATTCTTTTATGTTGTCCTCCCATCGCTTTCTCTGTCTGCTTCTTCTTTGTAATATGGCAATAGAATACACTATCGGCCTTCATAGAATTAAAATATTAGAACAGTTAATCTCCTGCTCAAGTCTCAATCCTGTCCAAGATTAGTGGCTAGTTCACAAGACGACCTGTTCTTGTAGTCATTTTTTTACTCTAATTGTTCTTTAAGATTGATTTGGGTTAATGGAAAGACCTTTTTTTTAAAATCCCTCTTTCTCTCTCTCTCTCTCTCCATCTCTCGACCTTTCTCTTTCAAAGTAAACAAAGCTACATTGATTCTTTATTATGCGTTACCATGCTGGCTGAAAGTTGATTGCTTTTTTTTGTTTTGGTTGAGAAACTGGAGAGTTGATAGTCTGCAATGAGATTTGATCAATAACTGAACTTGAAATAAAGTCAGGTATCGATTTTAAGTATCGGTTTTATTAGTTTTATTTCTTTTCTTTAGGTTGATAATATAAAATAGGCGAAAAAAAAATTGTGCAAAGTATATACTTTTTTTTTCAAGTTGTGTATTTCTATGTATTTGTTCTTGGGTGATCAGCATAGACTTCAACAGTTTGAGAATAGCATAGACCAAACATTGCATGCTACTCGGGGATACTATCAACCATAGAGGACCTACTGCCTTGAGGCTTGAGAGAACTGAGAGACATGTTTGAGGCTATTGCAAGTGTTGGCACCACTGTATTGAGAAAGGATAGAGCATCGCATTGTTTTCACGTTTTGAATAAACTGCCGGTTTCTTGTTTGTTTAAAGAACGATGATTGATTTTTTTTTTAGAGATCGATTGTTAGAAAATAGTGAGGGATGAGAGTGAATCTGAAGTACCTGAAATGACGAACGAGGTCAACTGAGTTACCCGAGAGAACAGATTACACAATAACAGATGGAAAGAGACAGAGCATTCTATCTATCTATCTATCTATCTATCTATCTATCTATCTATCTATCTATCTATCTATCTATCTATCTATCTATCTATCTGTCTGTCTGTCTGTCTGTCTGCCTGTTTGTCTGTCTGTCTGTCTGTCTGTTTGTCTATCTATCTATCTATCTTACTATCTATCTATCCATCCATCCATCATCCATCCACCCACCCACCTATACATATAAAAATGTTCCTTTAAAAAAAAATCAAACATTCATTAGTTATTAAGAGCAAAATGTCGCTCTATATGATGTATAATAAAGAAAATGTGTAACAAAAGTATTTTTTTTTTCTTTATTAAACTATTTAAAAAAAATTGTTTCATAAAACATAAATGTATCAATAGTTAATTGCTGGCGACAAAATCATACTACGTAGGTACACCAACACAAAATGATTGCACATTCTACCGGAAGCTTCTCCGATGACGCAATGGCAACAGATTCCAAGAATCTGCCCAATCAACCAATCGTTATTCTATCGTCTGCCACCGAGGTGACAACTGGAAACAAATAAGCAGACTTTAATTATTCAACATGGCGCCACCAACATAGCAACACAGCAAACAATAAACAAAGAACTTTTGTTCTTTTTGGTCCATTGTTTTAACTTCGTATTAGACTTTTCAACCACCACTAGGACAATCAATAAATGATCATCTGCTCACGATTGTTTGTTTTGGCTTTATTCCCGCCTCACAGTTTTTTGTATCACTGGCACGAGCTCATTTCAATACTGTCATATTATTGTAATTATTCTTAATGTATTCATACATTATCTGCAATTAGCACTCAATCGTGACTAGCTATGACAAAAAAAGTTAATAAAGAATGAGCAATAACACTGATCTTATAAGCATACAAAAATGTCTATTGTGACCGATGGGAGAGGAATTTCATACAGAAGCCCATCCACCGTAACCTGCTATTTGTCTAGATTTTGATTTTTTAATTAGATTCCACAATACACAGTAATTAGTTAACTCACAAATGTATACGTTATCAATACTTTCACATTCTGTACACCGGTTACACCTAAAAGTTTGCTATTTATGGATTAGCCTCCATTTTATGAAAATCTCCCACTTATGTTGTGGGTCTTCACGAGAAAGATGTATTGCTCCTGATACAATTTTCTTCCAACCCCCCCCCCTTTTTTTTAAAAAAAAATTCCACTCAATGAAGGGAATCTAATCTTGTCTAATTGTTTAGATATCTAGGTAACATACGAGATTGCTTTTAAGTACTATTTGACTGCTCCGCAGTGAATGCATGAATTTACTATTCGATTAGTAAAATCGTTTGATTAATTAAAAAAAAAGAGTTAACTTGTTTGCAAGTTATTCGTGTACTTTCATTCTGTTCAAAGGACAAGGTCAAGGTTCAATGTTAGATCAAGCGGTCTATTAAACAGAGGTCATTTAAAACTCATATGATTCTGTGATCATGTGATCAACCATATTAGATATTTGTGGACTCCATTATATGCTTATTATAAATATTACCCGGCCACATCCAAACTAGAGACCTTGAATTTGAAAGTCGCTTTACCGTAGTCCGCTGGGTCTGTACGCTTCCAAAGACACTAGATAATAAAGGACTCGTAACAAAGCCAAAGGAATAAACTTCCAGCAAAGGCCCTCACAAGCAAATAGGCTGCTTTGGATAGTGTGTCGTTAGTTTTGAGTTATTTAAGCAATATGTACTTCATAGTATCATCGTCTACAGGGCTGGTATCATAACCTATTGAAAGTAGACAGCGTCACTTTACAGAAATATAAAAAAACAGCACCTGTTTATAGTTGATTAGTGGCGTAGCTAGGGTTGGAGTGGGAGGGGTCCGTATTTGAGAGTACCACATTAGATATTGAAATATTACGCCACCGCCTTGTAATCTTGCTATTATGTGGAGTCAAAAATACAAAAAAGCATTGCTCTAGACTATAGATGATGTTCTAAATGCCTTTTCTGCACAGAAATGACGACGTGAAGCGATACGAATTGAGATTTGCCACTTGTGCATTATCTCTCCAATAAACATCGGTATTATCCAATAAAAGAATCTTAAGGATTATTTTTGTTTTTAATTTTACTTATATACTGTACCCATCGGAATTTAGACATATTAAGTACATTATCTCATGACATGATGTCGAATGTCAAAATGCAGGGGCCTCTAGAGAAGTCACCCTGCACCCCCCCCCCCCCGGGCTCCTATATCCCTAGCTATACAACTGAGCACGAGTAAAATCTCGAATCAGATTTCTTAGTCAACATTGAGATTTGAATTCGAGCCACAGAAGTAGCCAAATGGTTCAATCCACTCAGCCACAGATCCTACACACAGTCGTTCAATTATCATCCTGGAGCATCACGAGATATTTACTTCACGAGCTTTTTGAGGTCTATCCCATAATTTCATCTCAGATTTTCACCAGATATGTTGTTTTCCCATTTACCCGATCGCACCTCCCCCCCCCCCAAAAAAAAAGGCAACCCATCTAGTGTCAATTTGAATAGGATTATTTGCTCATGCGACTACTAGAGCTTATTCAAAATTTCATATGACCATGGGAATCTATTTTAATGTTCATTAGACTCATATTTCTGAGTTGGCAACATTATCCTTTAAAAGAAAAAAAAAGTTCTAGAGCAACATAAATGTGACCTCCATTTATTTCCATGCGCAAAGTACCAAACTATCTAATTTTTTTTTAAGATTGTGTTTTCACGTCAGAAATTTAAAACAAACTAAAGACATTATTCTTAGAATATAAATCACAGACGAATCTTGGCTTTTGTAAGAACTTTCTTTTTTTTTTCATATCACTATTTTCTTTAAACAACTTTAACTCACGTGGTTTGATGCAATCGTGATTGTATTCATACGCACTACTTGACCTTCAGCCATGACATTGTTTTTATGTCGATTCATGTTTCAGTTTGACATGCCGTAGTCTGAAGACTTTAAATACGAAAGAGATTTTGTTGATCTTCCCTTGCACTAGAAAACTATAGCTGCCATCTTGTAACTAACAGATTATTTCGACTTTGCTGTTTGACATGTATCGGATAAGTTCAAAAAGTTAAAGCACGTTTTTTTTTTTACAAAGCTTATATCCACCCACTCTTTTGGACCTTTCTTTTAAGTTGTCCTAATGTCCTTAAGGAAGGCAGGAAATAGCGGTGGTCGTCAGGGATTTAAAACTGGGACCATCGTAATGACAGTGCCTCTCGGCTCAAAAGCCCCGCACCCAGCTTAATGTCAACTGTGTAACGCTTCTGCTTGGCATTCTTGTTCTTCTTCTAGCCAGCTTTTTGCTGCAGAGCTGTGAACTCTTTTGCAGACTGTGCCAAGGAAAAATAGCGTGCTGTTCTCTTCAGTTGTTCAGCACTGCCGTTTAGGGTGTTGGTTATGTTGGGCTGTAGTGGTAGTAGGGTCTGCCTAAGGTGGATTAGGAAGGGGCATTCAAAGAGGACGTGGTTTACGTTTTCGTAAGGGTGGGCGCAGTATCTTTAAAGTATCTACAAAGGGGTAGTTGTGTGGGATTTACTATGTTAAGATGATAATAAGAATTCAAATCTTGACATCTATTATATACTGTCCAAATCCCGCGTGGACCTGAACTAAACATTTGCCACGATTTAAATTCGTTACAAATCTGTCCACAACGTTCTATGAATTCTTACGTCTTCTCATTCCCGCCATAATCATCACCTTGACCTCTTTTGATGTCCTCCTACAATCAATCAAAGTTCCTCTTTTAATTAAAAGTTTTTTTTTGTTTCGTTTACTGAGTTGTGTATTTTTTTAAAGGCTCAAATGTTTAAACAGACGTCAGACCAAAACGAGGCCGACTTTGTGCTCATCCAATCATATTGGCCGACGATAAACGCAATCGATAAGGTCAATACCGAATTTGAGATGAAAGAATTATTGCCCTTGTTCCTGTCATTACAAGCAATTAACGTCTGCCATGTAGTGACATGCTGGGGCAACGGAAATCCCAGGCTGGGACCGTGGTTTTTTGTTATATGTTTGATTAGTGGACTACAAAGCTAAGTTACTGAAAGATGTACTGAATGTAACTTACTGGACTAACATTGCTTCACTTGTAAAACACAGTGTTAAAAAACAAAACAAACAAAACAAAAAAATTCTTATCAATGTAACGATCATTTGTATTCGGGTGCTAGATGTGAAGATGTCTTGATGTTACTCTAGGATTGTGTTGATCAGACAATGCGTTTTTAAGGTTATAATTTAGTGTAGATTTCTATTTTATACAATGACTGAACACTCAAAGAAATCGCTATGCCGGAGATTCAAAACCAAACTATTAATTAAAATAAAGAAGATCCGTCAACGATAATCACAAAGCTTTAATTCTGGGACTAGGAATCACTTTAACAAGGTTAACAAGACATTTTTTGTGGAAACACAAACTCAAAGTGGCCACCCAGGCAGGTAAAAAAGCAGGTTTCAATATTTTCAGAAAGATTATCAGAAAGAAATTCTATCAAAGGCAAATGACAGAGAAGAATGGAGAAAGAAGGTTGACAAATCTTGTGTGGTGCCCCAACGGTCCAGCAGACCAAATGACAGGTGAAAGTGAATGTGAAGTTAGATGTGAACCTGGCCTGATTGATGTCTTATTATGAATATCTAATTGGTCTTATTGTTTTAAAGGGTCAATCTCTTATTCAAAGACTTAAGAAAAAAAAAAACATTTTCGTAAAAAAAATATTTAAATAGATCCCTCATTAAAGTGTTCCGTGGTTCAATTGTATATCTACCGAAATCGCGATACTATGTAAAACTACTTATTTAATTATTGTTTTAAATTACGTTCCACTTATAGGCATACTTAATAGATTTTTTTCTCTAAAAAAATAAAAATAAAAAAAAGTAATAGTAAAAAAGTAAATGTTAGTAGGACAGAACTTACTTAAATTAGCAATACAATTGTAAAACAATTTTAGCCCTTAAGTCCACCTACCTCTAATTGATACCTAACATTAGTTGTGGAAAGTAAAGGTGGTTGTGCTGGCTACGTGACACCATCGTCAACATTCGGCCATAAAACAGGCCATAAAAACAGGCCATAACAGATGACTCAATTCTTATTCCAAAGATGCCAAGGTCTGAAAAGGAACTTTTACTTTTTTTTTTTTTTTTTTTACAAAATTAACTCTTTTTAAAAATACATCTAATGTATATAATATAATGTATATAAAATCAATTTTTTTGTCTATGATATTAAACTACTAAGATGAAGAATGATACGATAAGTAGTTCAAGTTCAATTAAACCTCTTTTTCGGAGGTTTCTGGTACGTACGTTCTTCCATTTTCCCCTCTTAATGTTTTGTGTGCGTCATTGGGAACATAAACTTTTATATTAGAAATTCTTTGTTTATTTATTACAAAGCTTATATCAACTCACTTTGTCTGTCAGGTAAAAAGTTTGAAAAATATTTTTTCTCCCACTTCCCATTCTCGGATTAAGTTGAAACTTTGCACAATTATTCGTTGAACCTGACAAGACATGAATAAAAATTACTTTGATATCGAAAGAAGAGGAATACATGCTACTTAATGAAAGATGTGGTAGTATATATGGATTTAATCCACTTGTAACGTTTTGACATGTTTTTTTCTCCCATGTCTTATTCTCGGATCAAGTTGAAACTACATAATTATTCATAGTCGATGACAATACACCAATCAATCCAAAAAAAAAATCAACTAATTAGTTAATCATTTAGTACTAATTAATTAATTTTGTTTTATCTAGCAGAAAGGGAGCTGAACTCTGCCATTTCCTGATAAATCGCAGTAATTAGAGGTTCTTTCCCTTGGATACGCTTTTTTTTTTCTTCTGCTTGTTCTAAAGTAGATTTGATCACATGTGGACGTGTTAGGACCAGGGACAAACGGGAAAGAGCAAAGCCCAAAGCATTCTCTCAGGAAATTAGCGTTTGAAGGCGCGGTGGCTGAGCGGTAAAGCGCTTGACTTCCGAACCGGGGACCGGTGTTTGAATCCTGGTGAAGACTGGGATTTTTAATTTCGGGATCTTCGGGCGCCTCTGAGTCCACCCAGCTCTAATGGGTACCTGACATTTGTTGGGGAAAAGTAAAGGTGGTTGGTCGTTGTGCTGACCACCGTAGGCCTCAGAAACGGGCCTTTACATCATCTGCCCTATAGACCACAATGTCTGGAAGGGGAACTTTACTTTTTTTTTTTTACTTACAGACGTTTACAATTGTTATAATGTTATAACCCTGCGTTGCGCACAGCCATTCACATTAGGTGCAATAGGTGTGCCCTAGTTCGTACACTGTTAGAGACTAGACTTGAAAGGAATGTTGATATTGGAGGGAAGCAACTGAGTTCAGCCCAAGAAGCGGTGCTTAAGACAGACTTTGTTATTATGTGTTTGGGATGCCCTGGAAACAGAACAACATGTCCTTTGTTGAGTTGCCTTCCTTAGACCTATTACAATATCATGATATCGTTTAATTATCAATCATGTAAAAGTTCCAGCACAACGGCCGAGTACCCACTAGAGCTGGGTGTGCATTCATGCGAAATACAACATGGGAGTCTTCAAGATTTCAACACGAAATTCTTCAGTTCGGTAGTCAAGCACTTTATCATTTGGTCAATAAGGTCTGGTAACGCGTGTAGCAAACAAAACAATGTAGATCTATAGTTCTTTCTTCTTATATACAATGCTGCTTTAATGCCAGCACCAATCCATTGTTTCTGCTGGAAATGTCATTCCTTTTAATTCATGCCTGCATGTGTGTGTGTGTGTGAGTGTTGAAATTATTATTTGAGTTCCACTCCAGTGCTAAAACTTTCAGTCTATGGAAGCTGGGTTTAAATTCTGTGTTTTAATCCGATGACGCGATCGCTAATGTTCGCAGCACGACTCTGAGAGTAGATGACCTCCCCTATATCGATTAGCGATGACTGATTTCCCTTTGATTGTCACGTCTGCTCCAGCGCTGGGCCAGTCACGCAACAATAGGTTCTATTTTAAAAAAAAGAGTTTCTTTTTCTTTTTCTTTTTTTTTTTTGAGTTCTTTATCGTTTAATAATGGTAGAAAAAATCTAAATGCTAGATATTATTCGTTAGTAAATATTGGGTGGTGAACTAAACAGATTTAAGTCTGTTGAGTACGAGGCTAAATCAAACACCGAGTTTAGTCTGCAAATATTGGAAGTAGATCTTAGATAATCTTCATATAGAAAAAAACTCCAAATGATGAAATGCATAAATAGATCAAGTTGAAACCAAGGCAACAATAACAAAACAGTTTGCACAAATTAAAGCAAAGAAATATTGAGCGTGTGCTGTGTACATAAACATAGATTCGTTCCCCAAATGTTGTTGTCCATTGTAAACACAAGAAATAAACAAATAAATTACAAGACTAATACATAAAATTAAGGATATAAACTCTCTGATAAATAGTCTGCACAACCGACATGCTAAAAAACTCCAGACCTGAAATATAAAATGGTGCTCAACTGTGTTTTGTGTCATAATGTAGTTCTTCAATCTCCCGTCTTCTGAGATAACCGAACTAGCAAAGTGAAAAGATTTGGGTATTAGTGTTATGAATATAGAAACCTGCATGTTTCTTTTATGCTATCTATAGGCAAGTGACCTTTCCTAACAATGGTTAATGCATGAGGCTATACAAGTCCTCTATGTGTTTCTTGACTAAAGGAAAGGCTTTCTTCCACTGCCTATGAATGAAAGGTAAGCTCTTCATCCACCTTCGAGTTCACTATGAGTTGGACATTTTGTCACATCAGTTTGCGAGCCACACCGAGACCAATAGTAGGCCTGAACACTGGCCTGTGACGTGGTAGCCTGTGGTCAGTGGAGACCAATAGCTCGCCCGCACGTCACAGGTCAGACTTAAGCCTACTATAATGATTGGTGTTGGTCTCACTTGTTTCCCCCAAGGTAAGATACGGTCGAGCCTTACGAGAGAATCCTGGGTATTCCTACACTGTGTAAATCACCAGAGTTTGATTATATCAGTCGGCATGCGATAGATCAAGCGTGAGCGAGGATCGATTGTAGTACTGTTGATTTATTTCAGGTTAGAATTTGCATTGGCCATAGAAAGTGTGTCTATAAAATGTAATATAATCTCTTTAGTATAAAATTGGATATTGGCTCCTGAGTGGTAAAGCTCTTGGCTTCCAAACCAATTGGGGGAGTGGGGGGTCTTGGGTTCGAATTCCGTTGATGATTGAGACTTTGAATTTCGGGATTTTTAGGGCGCCCCTAAGTCTACCCAACTATATAGGGTACCTGACATTAGTTGGGGAAAAGAAAAGACGTTTGTCTTTGCGCTTGCCCATAGAAACAGATGACCTTTATATCATCTGCCCCATAGATCTGAAGGTCTCAGAAGGGTAGACCTACTTTACACTTGCTTCAAGTCAGGTGAGCATAATCTATATAGGCTAAGGCCATGACTATGATGCTATACAACTGTATTCGGAAGGGAAAATGGCCACCAAATATTTCTTTTCTTTCAGCCGCGTTAAGCGTAAAGCCGCACCTGGTTGAAAAATGTATTCATTTTTTTCTGTTTATCTTGTTAGTTCATTACTGCTTTAGTAGCAAATACAATTTTATTTTGCAATGGCGTCATAATTTTACAAATAAGCGCCACCTTGTGGAGACACACCAAAGTGATGACGTAATTTATGTTCTCCATTCATTAATGTACGAAAGGTTGTTTCTTTAGTGAATAAAAAATTAATGGCGCAAGTTGAGTAGTTGATATCACGTGACAGGCTGTAAAAACTGGTATGGACATTTATAGCGCGTGCTCGACTTCCTTGTCACTCACAGTTACCCTGTAAAAAAGGAAAGTCAAGGTCTCTTCCATAGGATCATTGGTGAAATTTTGAGCCCGCATAGGACCAACAGATGGACAAGAGGTCGCAAGACGTGGGGACGATTGGAGAGACTCACCCAGAACAGAGACGCTTGGGGGAAGCAGGTTGGTGACCTATGCCCTAGACTGGAACAGATGGAGAAATGAAATGATGAGATGTCAATTTAAAAAAGAACTATTTTCTTCCTATATCTATTTTATTTTAATAGTATACTAACAGATTTAAACTGAGCCATAGCTACATAGCTTTGAGTTTCATATCTTGCGGACACTCTATGCATTTTATTTTCTTTGAATTCTTATAGTCAGCGATTATTGTTTATTGACAGATTTAAGAGAAAATGAATATTCTAACGGAAGTCGAGGCCGAGTTACAAAGCGCTTGACTTCTTGGCAGAGATTGGAACTTTCAACTTCAGATTTATAACCGAAAGGGTTACCTGCCACTAGTTGGAGAATGTCAAGTTTGGTCATAGTGCTGGCCACATATCATCTTTGTTAACTGTTTGAACAGATGATGGGCTTTACACCATATGTCTCATAGATCACAAGGTCTAATAGATGATTACATACAAAACATTCTAGGTATTTTGGTACACACATATATACACACACAAATGGAACCTACTAAAATACATATTAAAACCTATACGGACTCACCCAGTTGCCCATACCCTACTATATAGTAAAGTTGTAGAGATGTTTACTAAAACATATTTGGTATGCTTAAAAATGACAAAAGAAAAACATTGTATGGCATAGAACTACCCAGATCTGAGGTTAAATACTCAGCTCAGTGGGGCTGTTTAATAAGGCGATCCTGTTAGCATTTCTCGGTTTTCATTGGCGATGATTATATTGACCTGTTCTGTGTCCCCGTTCTCCTCTTCCCTCACTCAGAAGAAGTCTCAACCAGTGTAAAAACAGACCTCTTTCTTCTTGAAAGAGTCTTAACCAGTTTAAAAGAAGGCCTCGTTCTTCTAGTTACTTTAAGCTCTTAACTATTTTTGAAGTATCTTGTTACATGGCTTTGTAAAGTTAAGTCATAGTTAACCTCATGGCCTCAAATCATCAGCAACATCCACAAACAAAAACGAGCCAATAACGAACACAGTGTAAAGTACAGCTAGATATGACATCACGCTCTTTACTTCTTCTTCGTTTTCTTCTTCTAGCTTTACACTGTAGAGCTGTATGCTCTTTCGCAGTCACGCTATTTACACACATTTACGTCCGCACAATTATTCCCTATTTACAGGCTCAGCTGTTACGGAGAAAAATGTCAAGCCAACCCATCTTTAACTCTTTATCTTTATCACCTGTATAGTTTTCTTTTATGCCAAACAAGTGTTGGGGCTGGGATGGTTGAGAATTAACTTACACACGAAAGACTATTCTGTATGTTGCTAATACCCAGACACTTTCGAATCCCTTCTGTTACATCGTCCTTCTCAGTGACACTGTCCTGTCGAATACGAAAATGCTCAAAGACGGAATTGGTTTCATTTTCATCCTCTGCTGGCAGTTACATTTCGAATCTGGTGAGAAGTGTGAAATTTCCTGAAACTTTAAAGAACAATCAACGTGGGTTCGAAACCTGCCTTAACTGTTTAAAGGTCTATTTATAGTTCAAGAACTCTACCGCTACTGCTCCTGTTCTGGATGTTTGTAAAATGGGTTCAATGAAGACATCAACCACGCTGAGCTACGAATAAACCGTACGATACATTAATTTATTTCGATATGTGAACCGTACGATACATTAATTTATTTCGATATGTGAACCGTACGATACATAAATTTATTTCGATATGTGAACCGTACGATACATTAATTTATTTCGATATGTGAACCGTACGATACATTAATTTATTTTGATATTTAACCCGTTTTACGCATGCAAAAAATACACCCATCTCAGCTTCATATCTTTTCGTTTATTGACTGGAAATGTTGACAATACTAATTGATCTGTCCAATCTATTGCAGCCAATGCTATCGACTGGCCTCTAGAACACAGTTCTGCTCTCAGGTGTCCATCTCTTGTTGCTATCCAGGTTCTATTTTGTTTGCAGTCAACGACGCTGAACAGTGCCCGAGGGGGACAATGCATTCATCTAAGGAAAGGCTTTTCTAAGTATAGAATATCTTTGACCAAATCTATTGACAGGCCAGTCTTAAAAGGGAGAACACAAAAAATACACGGCTAAGATAAACACAGAAAGGAAGAAAAGAAAAAACACAGAGAAAAACTTAACAGCCTAGAAGATCAATAAAAAAGGTTGGAAAAGTAATAAGGAATTGTAATGATTGGAGAGTTTCGTACAGGAAGTGAAGTTCCCGCTCAGACCTTGCGATCTATAGGGCAGAGGATGTTAAGGTCAAATGTTTATGTGGCCAACGGTTAACGAGAGAGGTGTCATGTGGCCAGCACAACGACCAACCGCCTTTACGTTCCCTAACTAAAGTCAGGTACCCATTAGAGTTAGGTGGACTCAAGGGCGCCATATAAATCCCGAAATTCAAAGTCCAAGTCTTCACTGAGATTCGAACCCAGAACACCAGGTTTGGAAGCAAAGCGCTTAACCACACATGCGACGAGGCCCATTCGTACATGAAGACAAAGCCATTAAAAAGCGATCCAAGAAGAGAAATCAATATAAAGAAATGTGGTGGCGATATAATTGACCCTAAAATAAAACGTAGTTATTTGGTGTATCCGGTGTACAGAATATTTAAGTATTTACAAGCGAGTAATTAAAAACAAAACATAAACTAATTTCTTTACACTTTTCAGCACTGTAGAATCATATTTTTTAAAGCTCTTTTCAACTCACATCACAAAGTAATTTTTATTGTTGGCCTCCTTCAGTCGTAAAACGACTATGGTTTATCTCGAACACTTTTTCATGTGGCTGTGGAGCCCTATTTTGGAGAGACATTCCCGTCCACAAGTATCGCAGGTTATGGTGGCTTTGGTCGTAGAGGAGCCGGTCATATTTCGTATGGCCCGCTTTTCTTCCAGAGCTGAGGCCCACATTTTTCACTGTCTATAGCTTTCTTGGTCACCATCTCTCTCCACGTAGTGCGTCCTAGGGCTATGTCTTCCCAATGGTCAGTATCAATGTTCACTGTTTTGATGTCCCGTTATATTACATCATCGTAAGGGAGTTGGGGGCGACCAGACGCGAGTTGGTTGTAGAGAATGACTTTCGGGATGCGATTGTCCTCCATCCGGCGAACATGTCCGAGCCAGCGTAGGCGGCGTTGTTTGAGGGCTGTAAAGATGCTGGGAAGACCTGTTCGCGCAAGGATCTCAGTATTGCACACTCTCTCTTGCCATGTGATTTTCAAGATCCTTCGGAGGAAACAGTTGGTAACAGTGAGTTTTTTAAATTTTAAAACGTCCTTAATGCTGTTTACTTTGCCTATCTATTTGAGAACCTCTCCTGTTCGTCCTCTTTTCAAATACATACGTATTTCGTTAGGTTCAATTATCTCGACACCAATTTCTTGATATTGATTTCTCTTCTTTGAACGTAAACGAGATCTTACAAGGTCCAAGTGTAATTAACTAGCAGATGACAGAGATTAACTTTTTGTGTGAGAATCCCCCAGTACATTTTCCCCAATTGACTGGCAAGTTAAAAAAAATATCTTAGGTCTTAAAAGAAAAAGATTCTCAAAGGTGCATATCCGGAATAGGAATGGCATCAATCAATAGTGACCACTCAGGGCTAGAAAAATACCCAGAATATAACTAGTTTGATACACAAAAATACCCAGAATGCCAAGTGGTACTTGCATATGTTGGTAGTGTTAATGTAACAAATTTTGTTTTATACAAATAAATATCTTTTAAAAAGACTACAGGAGTTTATCTAAAAGGTTAAGTAAAAATTGCCAACTTATAGCTCAATACCCAGAACCCTAGGAAACACAGATCTAGCTAATTACTCATGTTTTGTATAACACCAATATAAAAAACAACAAACAAAACAACAACAAACCCCTCCCCCCCAACAAAACAACAACTTCAATATCTTTGATACTGATCCAGCCAAAGACACATGCTGGGAGAGACATTCATCGTGGACGTCTAGTTGATAACAGATCTTCAGTGAGACTCAGATTTGTTAAATACGCATAGCTTTTAAAACACATAGATTCTGAATTGTAGAAGATACCCAGACCTAGCAAATAGAGAAGCTAGGTGACCGATCATTTTAGTCTTTATGATCTATAAAAGCCAATAAAGTAAAATTAAATATTGACATTTACTGAGCCAATGTCTCGAATCATGTATTTAAGCTGGATATCAAAGCATTAAATCCGTTTCTATGAGCGATGGTTAATGATGGTATCAATTGGCCAGCACAACCACAAACCACCTTCACTTTCAAAATGCCTAGTTCCCATTAGAGTTTGGTGAACTTAAATCCCAGTCTTCAAGGCGGATTTGAACTTGAGAACTCTTGAGTTCGAAAGCGTTACCCCTCGGCCACCACATCCCATACTTCTATAGTCATAAATTGTTGGGTTAATTCAGCCCTAACTAGCAAGTTATCAGCCTTGAGGCATGGGACTATTGACTAAAGTTGCATTGATGAAATCTTTTGTTGTGTGTGTGAATAAATATGTGTGTGTATGTGTGTGCTTTGTTAAAAATAGACAGACCTACGCGATAATGAATTTCAGCGCTGACTAGGTCAAATTTAGTTGGGCACAGGGTTACCAGAAACCCGCATACTCATAGAATGACAAATGGGTGGAAAAAAAACCCTTACAAATGAGGACACAACCTTACAAATGAGGACACAGCCTTACAATGAGGACACAACCTTACAAATGAGGACACAACCTTACAAATGAAGACACAACCCTATAAATGAAGACACAACCTTCTAAATGAAGACACAACCTGACAAATGAGGACACAACCTTATAAATGAGGACACAACCTTATAAATGAGGACACAACCTTATAAATGAGGACACAACCTTATAAATGAAGACACAACCTTACAAATGAAGACACAACCTTACAAAAGAAGACACAACCTTATAAATGAGGACACAACCTTATAAATGAGGACACAACCTTACAAATGAGGACACAAACTTACAAATGAGGACACAACCTTACAAATGAAGACACAACCTTAAAAATGGGAACACAACTTTTGAAATGAAGACACAACCTTTCAAATAAGGACACAACCTTAGAAATGAAGACAACCTTATAAATGAAGACACAACCTTATAAATGAAGACACAACCTTCTAAATGAAGACACAACCTTACAAATGTACCTTTAAAAGGAGGCAAATAAACCTTGACTAGACTTGAAATTGACTGAACTAATAGTAATAATTATAATATTTTAGTTTATAAAATTTATAGAGCGCTGTTATTAATATCACATTCAAAGACCGCATCGCAAACCAAGAGATTAGAGATAGGGTTACTGCAGCGATTGGACCCCACGATGACTTAATAACTGCTGTAAAAAAAAAAGCAAGCTTAAAATCCATGGCCATATTACAAGATCTTCGGGGCTCGCAAAGACCTTCCTTCAGGGAACAGTACTAGAAAAAAGAAGAAGAGGCAGACAGAGAAAGCGATGGGAGGACAACATAAAAGAACAAACGGGCCTGCCTTTGAAAGAGGTTCTAACTAGGGCAAAAGACACAGAGGAATGGAGAACGACGGTCAACGAGTCTTGCATGTTATCCCAACTGTCCAATAGACTAAGGGATAGGTAAAAGTAAAAGGTTAAAAAATATGATAAGATCAAGGCGCTGTGACAACACATACATGATAGCTAAAATGAAAAAACGTATCTGCTAAAATTTCAAATGGACAGGTCTTAATATTCATGAATGTAGTGACGCATGTTGTATGTCTGAGATCAATGAGAAGTGAGTTCCAAAACATTGGTTCGTGTACTGAAAAGCCCACAAACCGCAAATAATTTATTTGATAAAACTTTTCAGTAAAATATATATAAATAATAGTTATCGATTCGGGCGTTTCAGCTTGATGGCAAGAATTTCCATGACCACGCAAAACCAGTTGCGACCTGCATACTTTGCCGCACTAAATGTAGACAAAGCCCTTGTCCACTTCAGCCTTCCATTCGTCTTCAGCGCCTTTTTTTCGTCCTGGGCTCTTCTTTAGGTGCCAAATGTGTGTAAAAACGTACAACTACTTGATTAAGTTTCTCAGAAAATTGTCTCTATTCATACAACATTCTTGAAGTACTAGACGCGGGACTTTCTTTTCAGATTGTACTTGGTGACAAGAATAAGTCTCTCCCCTGGTCTGTATTCTACTGTGTGGGACAAAGAAAAAAAAACCCAGATCCTTCAAAGTTTGCGTTATGCTCGGGAATAACACAGAAAAACCGATGACAGAAAAGCTTTGAGTTACACTTTTCTTTTGAAACGAACACCAGTGCCGGCCTTTGATAATTGGAGGCCCTAGTAAATATTTAATATTACGAAAAATACAGGGGTCCCCAAAGAGGTCAAGCCCACCGGGCCCCAAAATAAGGGCAAATTTCTAGCTACGCCACTGCCCCTCACATATATATTTTTTTATGGTGGTAGGTACAATTGATAGTTTGTACTTAATAGTTTTTGTAATTCGTACTGAAAATATTGAAATCTGCCAATTTACCAAAATTACTTGTCAAATAGATGTCCCATGATAAAAGGTTTATTCCAACTCTGTCCGTCTGTCTATCTGCCTGGTAAAAAGTTTGCACCGTTATCTATCCACCACCCATTATCGGATCAAGTTGAAACTTTGCATTTTATTTCTTGTACCTGACAATCAAGAATCAATTTAAAAATTACCCAATTAGTTAATTAAATGGAACTTGACTGATGTGGTGCTATAGGTTGAATTAGTTCCCTTTTATACTTTGTTCTAAAATATTTGAACCTAACAATAGGTAGCTATGAAACCTTCTATTTTCATTAAAAACTTCGCTGGTTCAGTGGTTATTGTGTTGGCTTGAGGAGCCTTGAGTCCCCGAGCTCAAATGCAAGTCGCTCGATATGTAATCTTTACCCAGACATCCCTTTGTTTCTCCTAACATATTGATACAATAACACTTAATAGAAGCTTTTATTTTTTTTATAGTATTTTTTTTTTGTTTATTTTCTTTTTTTTTAATGAATTATAAGATCATATGGGCAACAGACATAGAATTCATAGCCGGTAAAGGGGAATAAGTCGCGCATTCTGGAACTAACGATTCTCCAGGTCATTGAACTCTTTGATCTCACCATCTCCCGTCAATAAAATCAATAAGCAACAGCAACATTATTAAACATGTCCAATAATCTAATTTCTAAAAGATAGTAAAGATTTGAAATCAGCATTTAACTGACGGTTACGGTAGAGTGTGACGATGTCTGGTCAAGAGTTTATTACGTGATAACTTGACTTCCATTCTTTCCCGCATAGAATAAAAAAAGAAGGATAAAGATTTCTTATGTATAATTTATTTTTAGGCAAAATAAAAGTAGATTTATTTCAAGCCATTGTCACCACAACTAGTTCACAATTGTTCTAAGGGTAAGAGGAAAAGATAACTCCTATAGCCCGCACTAACTACAAATTACAAAAAAAAAGTAGTGTAAATATTACCTTGGTATAATAAGAACAACAATGAAAATACTCCTAAAAAATGACAATATCTTCTTAATATAACTTATAGACCGATTGTTTGTGGCCAACGAGCTGGTAATTCTTTCCTCAACGATACACAGCAACTGTCAAATTTCTTGGGAAATGGTTAGAGATGTTCATAAGATCCGTGTCCAGGTTTTTGAGCCCACCCAGGCTCCACGAAGTTATGAGTGAAATAGAGGTATTGTAAAAAGACAATATCTCCTCCATATAACTTAAAGACCGATTATTTTCTCTTAATAACTAAGGAATTAAAAAAAAATGGATTATGGAAGTATTTGTACAATACCTCGAATAAGCTTGTATCTTTGTGGAACCTGAAACCATAATAAATAAGGAATGTGATGTTGCTTATTCAGGCTGTCTTGAAGTCAACCAATTACTCTGCAATCGTTTGGGTGTAATTGTTCGGGTGTATTACGTGTAGTTGACCAACAAGTCAGACAAAAACAAGTACATCTGTTTTTAACAAGTGAAGAGATGTAGTCAACACTGATGAACAAGTTCACATGGATTTATTCTGATAAAAGGCCACAGTAGAAGTCTCTGTCACTAAACACGTCGTTACCCTGGAATGTTATATCGCTAACTGATTTTCCGGTCTCTAACCCAACATATCCCAAACGTCACTAGTCCCGTTCAATATGCGTCTACTATGGTGCGTCGCTAAATAACTAAAATAACTAACCTATATAAATAAGGTGTCTAACAGATTCCTCCCCCCCTTGAAAAAAAAAATATGTCAATATTTTTCCACTACTGTCAAGTCTTACAAGGGCATTTTCAATTTAAGGGGAAGACCACAAACATAAAATCTTGATCTCTTCATCTTGACATCTTCATCTTGACAGTTCCTCATATTCATGTCAATGTTCATAACAGTTCATAACATTCCAAAATCATCTTCATTAGTACACAGTTCATCATAAAAGAAAATGTGGCATCTTATGGGCACGTCACACGTCACAAATGTTCTTCACTGGCAGTAATCTGATAAAATACAACATTTCAAAAAACAATTATATACTTTATTTACACATTCAATAATTTTTTTTTCTTACCACCCTTTTATACGCTTTTGTCCATTTTTCTTTTATACTCACCCTTTTCCATAGAACTAACTTTCGTCAATCGATTCACACAAGAAAAAATATCCATACTTACTTTTAAATGCTTAATATCAACTTTACTTATCTCCCTTTTCCATAACATATAAATGGTGTCAATATATTAATATATATTACATATTCAATATAATCATAGTTTATTTACAAAATTATTTCATTTCAATGTCATTCTAGACAATAGATCAGCTACAATATTCACAGATCCACTAATAGCTTTCACTTCAAATTTATACTCCTGTAGTGCTAAGAACCATCTATAAACACGACTGTTTTTCATGCTCTTTTGTTGTATATACTGAATAGGTTTATGATCAGTTAATAATATGAATTTCCTTCCTATTAAATAGCTCTCTAGCTTAGTAATTACCCATATTACAGCTAAGGCTTCTCTTTCAATGACACTATATTTTTTCTCTGCCTCTGACAATTTTCTGCTTACATATAATATAGGATGTAAGTTATCATAGTTCTGCATTAAACAACCACCAATAGCATTACCAGATGCATGAGTTGTGACATAAAATATTTTGTCTTTATCAGGTAGTCTTAATATTAGTTCATGATTAAAAACATCTTTAATTCTGTCAATAGCTTTCACACATTCCTCATTACAAACTACTTTTTGAGGTTTTCCTTTTTTAAGTAAGTCATTTAATGGATTCACTATTTCTGCTAAGTTCTTTATAAACTTTCTGTAATAATTTACTATTCCCAATATGCTTTTAATTTGTCTTTTTGTTGTAGGTATTTCAATATTAAGTACTTTCTTTATGTTATCTTCAATAGGGCTAATCATGTTGTTATTTACTTTATGTCCTAAGAAAATTATTTCCTCCAATCCTATTTCTACTTTTTCTGCTTGAATTGTAAGTCCACTTTCTTTTATTATTTTGAACACTTCTTTTACATCTACCAAATGTTCCTCCCAACTATTATTAAAAATACATATGTCATCCAAATAGCAAATAACATTTTCTTTGTTTCCAATTATCATGTTCATCATTCTATTAAATGTGGCAGGTGCATTTACTAATCCAAAACTCATATAATTCCATTGAAAAATACCATATGGTGTTACAAATGCTGTGTAAGGTTTTGCATTTTCTGTTAAAGGTATTTGCCAATAACCTTTAGTTAAATCCAATTTAGTAAAAAATTTTGCTCCATTTAATTTATGTAAAATATCCTCTATATTTGGCATTGGATATGGGTCAAATTCTGTGATGTTGTTAAGTTTCCTATAATCAATACATAACCTTATATCTCCATTCTTCTTTTTGGCTATCACAATTGGTGAAGCATAAGGAGATGTTGATGGCTCAATTATACCTGATTCTAGTAAATTGTCTATTTCTTTCTTTACTTTGTCTTGTAAATGTAGCGGTATTCTATATGGCTTAAGCTTGATAGGTTTTGAGTCTGTTACTTTAATGTCATGTTTAATAATATTAGTTTTTCCTGGTATGCTGGAAAAAATTTCTTTGTATTCCTGTATTATTTTAGTTATGTCTTTTGACTTTTCCTTAGTTAAATTATTAAGATTAATCTTTTGCCAAGTTTGATTCTCTTTTGTTTCTATTACAGGTATTTCCTTAATATCATTTTCATTATGATTTTCATTTGTTATTATCATCAAGCATTCTTCTCTTTCTGAAAATGTATTTTCTATTTCCTCCTGAATGTTTTGTATTAACTCATCTTCTCTATCATGATACAGTTTCAAATTATTTATGTGATATGTTTTAATTTTCCCATTTATTTCAATTTGATAATTCACATCACTAATTTGTTTTATCACCTTAAATGGACCTTTCCATTGTTTACCAATTTTATTTTTCAGGTCATTTATCAATATTAATACATTGTTTCCTACTTCTAGTGTTTTCAATTGTCTTTTCTTATTTAGATTCTCATGAGCACTTTGTTTGTACTTCTTGTTGTTGTTATATGCTTGAGTCCATATTTCTTTCAATTCTGTTGTGATTGTTGTTTCACTGTCATTATTTAATTTATTCTCATTGTCTATTAGATTTTCTTTAAAAACATCTAATTCATCTCTGGGTTTTCTTCCATGTATTATTTCATATGGTGAAAATTGTGTTGCGTCATGGATGTTGTTTCTATGAGCAAATAGTACATAGTTAATGTAATGATCCCACTTGTTCTGATTATTCTGAATTATTTTTGTTGTGATCTTTTTAATGAACCACCATATCGTTCACATAAACCATTACTCTCCGGGTGATAAACCGAAGAGTATATGTGTTGTATATTGTATTGTTTAGTCCATTTCTTAAATTGTTCTGACTTAAACTGAGATCCCTGATCACTCAATATAATTTTAGGTATACCATGTCTTGTAATTACTTTTTGAGTTATGGCATTAATGATATTCTCTGCACTTGTATTTGATAATGGGATTGCCTCTGGGTATCTACTAAACATGTCTATTACTGTTAGAATGTATTTGTTATTATTTTCAGTTTGAATTAAAGGACCTATTAAATCAATAGATACTTTCTGAAATGGTTCTGTAGGTTCATCCATTTCTTGAATAGGTGCTTTATTCACTAGACTTTTGTTAGATCTCTTTTGACATATGTCACATGAGTTTATGTATTTATTGATTGTTGCTTTCATTTTGGGCCAAAATACTTGTTTTGACAAATTCCTATAACATTTCTTTACTCCCCTATGTGCTGCTAAATTATTATCATGTGTCATGATTAAAACATCTTTCCAATATTTCTGTGGTAAGACAAGTTGTTTTATTTTCTTGTTATCATTACTTGTTTGTCTAAATAATATTTTATTCTCTATACAAAATTTCTCCATTGGATTATTATTGTTTTTATCTGATATTCTTGAATAAATTTTTCCAATAATATTGTCATTCATTTGTTCTAATGCAAATGTGGGTGTTGTTTCTTTTTCACTTTGAGATATTTGTGTTTCAAGACTATTTTGTGTTTCATTTTCTATCTCACTTTCCTTAACATCTGTATTTTCTATTTGTATTACATTACTGGTTTCTTTTTCTTCATCCTTACTTATTACATTTATTGTATTTTCCTGTTTCTCATCTTGTTTATCCATTGATCTTGTTATTACCATACTTGTTATATTTTGTGTTTCTATGTTTTCATGATTTTGTCTTATGTTTTTGTATTTGTTTTGCCAGTCTTCTAATTCTTTTCTTGAACATTCTTTAACTCCTTTTATGTTTCCTACTAACATATCATATCTCATTTCTGGTATTGCAATGCCATCACAATAACCAGTGAAAAATGGAGTTTCAATGTACACCCTTATAGCTTTAAATTCCCTTACAGTGCCATCTGCTAATTCTACTTTCCTAGTAAACCCTTTATACCAATGAGGTTTGACAAATTTAGTTTTTACTGCCAAAGTGTTACAACCTGAATCCCTGATTAATTCCACCGGAATTCTATCTACAAACCCTGGGTACAC
Organism: Biomphalaria glabrata; assembly: GCF_947242115.1. NCBI lineage: Eukaryota > Metazoa > Mollusca > Gastropoda > Planorbidae > Biomphalaria > Biomphalaria glabrata. The sequence continues at coordinate 34,663,642 of NC_074720.1, forward strand.
TGCAAAATTGTTCCTATTTCCTTCCATGAAATATACCCTATCTGCACCTTTATTTTTGTATTCCCTACTGTAACTCCTATTTCTATAATTTCCCCTGTCATTCCTATCTCTACTCCTATATCTACTGTTATTTTGTTCATTGTATCTATTTCTACTTCCAGACCTACTATTCCCTCTTCTACAGTTAGCTGCTATATGACGTTTTCCTTGACATTTAAAACAGATTATTTCACTATATTTTCTATTTCCACTATTTGATCTGTTTCTATTTCTACTTCTATCAACATTTTCTTTGGTGTATCCTATTAAATCTACTTTGCTCTTATCCTTATCAGAAAATGGTTTATTTGGATATGCATTTTTGTATACTCTCATTATTTCTGTTATTTCATCTATAGTTTTTGGGTTTCTTTCTCTAATAAAAGATTGTAATTGAGGATCACATTTATTTACAAAGTTGTCCACTAAAATAAAATTTTTTAATCCCTCATAAGAGTTTGTCACTTTTTCTAATTTTACCCACTTATTGAAAAAATCCTTTTCCATATTAATGGTAGTTTGGGGTTCTATTCCTAATGATGGTATATTGTCAAAGTATTTCTTTCTAAAAGTTGTAGCATTATGACCATAGGCATTCAATAACTCTCTTTTTAAAACCTGATAGCTATCATCAATATGATGGTCATGATTTTGGCATATTGTTAGAGCTTGACCATGAACAAAGTCTATCAGTATTTCAGACCATTCTTCTTCAGGCATATTAAATGTAGACATTTTTGCCTCATATCTTTTCAGAAAATCACCAATAATGTCATCCTTCTGTTCATCAAAACTTTGTATCTTTCTCTTTAGCCATGTCTGCGAATTAGGGTTGTCTCGTTGAGTGGTATAATTATTTGAGTTATTTGTGTTATTTCCTTGTTCAGTTTGGGCTCTGGCTAGTGCTGCATCCAATCTCATCTTCTCCATTTTAGCTTCATGTTCTCTAATCTTTTCTCTCTCTTTGTCTTGCCTTTCTTCTTGTCTTTCTATCTCTTGTCTTTGACGTTCCGTTTCTTCCTTCACAACTTGCTGTACATAAGCTGCTAAGTCCTTTCCTTTTAACTCCATGGCCTTTCCATCCTGCATAGCTGTTTCCTTAACCTCCTTAAGGTCCACATATGATGATGTAGCCATTGTGTTTTATATTTTATATATATTTTACTTAGCCTATATTGGTTATGGCTATACTTTAAAAGTTTTTACACACTTTTATACCAGTTTTAAGTGTTATGTCTCTATCTATAGATTTAGTAAATGAGTAAATCTAGTCTGAGTTATATTCAAATCTGTATATTAGGTCTAGTATCACACAAATTTAAATCTAGTATATTATAGTATGTATAATAATACCATTTAGATCTATAGTTATCAAGAGCACTATGACTTTTAGATCTAGTATGAATAACTATGATCAATTTTAAAACCTGGTATGACTGAAGTCACAGTGAAGTGTTTAGAGTAAATTCAAAGACTGTCTAGAGTCTAGATCTAGAGTAGATTATGGTTCTATTTAACCATACGGAACAAATATGTGTATACAATGTCAAATATATCTTCAACAAGATATATATATCTAGAATGTACTACCTTCATTCATTTTTCAATTAATAATATTTCAAATTAGAGTCTAGATGATTTAATTGTACCAAAGAGGTGTACAACAATTTGCAGATCTAAATTTAGCCAGACGATAGTGTTTGACTACATAGCCAGTTTCGGCATTATTCTCATGGCAAAATCATATTTGATTTTAACCGCTCAAACTAAAAATTATTTTAGTCTGATTCACAATGAAAGAATCCTACCCGCACTTTCTATCATTAAGTGAAAAAAAAATACAGATCTAATTAAATTAATAAAAATAAATAATTTAAAATAATATAAACAAATGAAATAATTAAATGAGACTATCGCTATGGGTTGGGATATGACAATATGGCACACAATGATGACGTCACGAAGTAACCAGGCAACAACGGATATGACGTTTACACAAACAAAACAAATTACAACTCTAAACGTATAATATAGCTTTTCATCTAAATTATGTCTTTACCCCGAACGGGTTTAAGGCTTCAGCACCACCTGAATTTACTCAGGCTAACATACCAAATTTAGACAAAATCTATTTCTAAGGGCAATCTAAACATATACTAATAAGAAAAATGGCACTTAGCTTTTGATAAGAAAGATCCCTTTGTTCGGACTCCCGAATATGCTAGATCACAACAAATTCCACTGCCTCTCTTCCAGTTCTGACTCTGTTCTCCGGTGCTACCAGTATCCCACGTAATGCCACAGATGTCCTGATATGCCACAGCAAAATGTTCCAGTTTCTTTGACGACTGTTGATGACCGTATGTGTAGTTCCGACGACTTTGTGTACACAGTTACTGACGAATAGGTTAACGGTTCTTCTGGCGATGACTTGACTTGTGTAGATGACTACTGACAAATAACAGTCTCTTGACGGCAACTTGATCTGGACGACTGACGAATAACGAATTTCTTGACGATGTCTTGATCTGGACTGACGAATAACGGCTTTCTTGACGATGACTTGATCTGGGCTGACGAATAACGACTTTCTTGACGATGACTTGATCTGGGCTGACGAATAACGGTTCTCTAAGAATAGTTCACAGCTTCTGCTGCTACTCTGGTAGTACGACGAAGTTTGCTGTTGTACTCTGCTTCACTAGACCAAACTGTCCAATGTAGACTAGGTGAGACCAAGGTCACCTCCGACGACTTTCCGTTAAACGATTAACGGTTTTTAACGAAATTAAGTGGATGTAGCTGTTTCCACAACTTCAATATCAGCACGTCTAGATATCGTCTAGACCGACGAATACTAGATAAATCAATGTTCAGTTATGATATATACAACTTTACTAACCTTCCAAAGGTTAAACACAGTGACCGTTATAAAAGTGGCAAGCAACCGGTTCAATGAGCAAACTGCTCCACAAGAATCTCTCCAAGGGTAAGACGACAGAGCGATTTCGATTTAGTTAGCTACCAAACTTGTAGTACTCACAATACTTCTGACAGCGGGCAAACTGTCCTTCTCGAAACTGACGAGGTAAAACTTGATACTCGATGTGGCTCCTACGACGAAGAAAAAATATGTCCAACAGGTTCACTAACGATCTCTCACCCGTTATGAATGAACGGTTTCTCTGGTTGTAGGTCGATTCAGCATATGACGATCAGGCTTGCTTTGATAGTATACTGGTTAAGTAGACCAGACGTTGCGATGATTACGGTCCTGACGAAGGTCACCCTGAGTTAACGGCTCGTTGAACGTGCGATCAAGAACATGTAGATCTAGAACAAAGTCACTCTGCGATGATGCTGTGTTCAGCCGTACTCCGATGAAATCTTATATCTTCGAGTGCACGACCCTCACCTGAGTAAACGTTCTGCTTCGAGGTCCGGTTCGATGTTCAGCTTCATCAGGGGTCCGGCTTCGAGGTTCGGGGTCGCCACTGTGATGTTGCTTATTCAGGCTGTCTTGAAGTCAACCAATTACTCTGCAATCGTTTGGGTGTAATTGTTTGGGTGTATTACGTGTAGTTGACCAACAAGTCAGACAAAAACAAGTACATCTGTTTTTAACAAGTGAAGAGATGTAGTCAACACTGATGAACAAGTTCACATGGATTTATTCTGATAAAAGGCCACAGTAGAAGTCTCTGTCACTAAACACGTCGTTACCCTGGAATGTTATATCGCTAACTGATTTTCCGGTCTCTAACCCAACATATCCCAAACGTCACTAGTCCCGTTCAATATGCGTCTACTATGGTGCGTCGCTAAATAACTAAAATAACTAACCTATATAAATAAGGTGTCTAACAGGAATTAAAAAAAATGGATTATGGAAGTATTTGTACAATACCTCGAATAAACTTGTATCTTTGTGGAACCTGAAACCTGCCTGAACATGGATCTCAAAAACGGCTCAAACGCTTTTCCCTCAAATTAAAACTGTTAATGTATATCGCTGAGAAAAGAATAACTAGCTCGTTGGCAATACTGATCTTACATGACTGATCGTACTTTCGAGTCATTGACACACAACGGACATGACATTCTGACACATTGGACACACACAGAACATTCAAATTCACACTAGATGAACACTTTATTGAATTAAAGGGCAAAGTAATTACAGAGTTCCCTTTTGCCTATACAATAACATGCCCGTTACTTAAGTACAAGCCTGTATAATATTTCTTCCAATACCTGCCTTGACATCACATTTCATCCAGGGTTTCGGGGATAAACTAAGGTACGAAAAAAAAAACAACCCAGAAAAACTATTCCAAAATGAGTTAAAAAAATTATTTTCATTATTATTTGCTTTATACTATGTCGTGATAGAAAGGGTTCATCTTTTTCTTGTTAATCATTTTGATTCCCAATGCAGCATAGAGCGCAACAGTACTTCGCCATCGGACTCCACCACAATAGGGTCCATGTCTATTCAGCCATCTTTGCTTCTAGTACGTCGAACCAAAGATCTCATAATAGAAATACATATTTTTGTTACCGGTCGTTGACTTGTAGCACCAAACTGCTGGAAGACAACTAAACCGTTGTAGGCGTAATGTATCATAACTAATAAAACTTCAAATAACTTGGATACATTTCTTTTGTGAGCAAACTAAATGACACTTTATTTCTAATATAAACAAAATCAACTTGTGATCAAATGAAATAACTGTAGTAGACTTTAGTAATAATAGTTCTTAACAAAATCTAACTCACTACAATAACACAACCTTTCAGTCTCACGTTCTGGAGTCGTCTCTCCTAGCTAAGACCAAGTGACGAGAATGCCACCTATTTCCGAATATTTCTCATACCAGAAATATTTCCGTCAAGCGTCTATTTGGGCTTTGGAAGCCCGTGCTCCTATTTTCAAACAATTTTATCATTCACAACCGATCGCTAACCTCTTCTCACCGTCACCATATAAACACACACACACACACACACACACTCCAGAGCAATACTAAAGCAGTGATGCCCTAACGCTAACGACTTTGGTGCCAAATAAAGTTCTAATACGCTTATTATGAGCCTCATAAAAAAATCATGACATCAAATGGCAGAGATCCTCTGAGGCCTTTTTAACCAATAGGAGCAGTAGTTTAGAGATCCAGAAAGCTACGCGCCAGGGGCCGGATATGGCCAGCTGGCCGTAGTTTGGGAATCCCTGTACTACAACAATAGCTGTATTTACTTTCATGTATAAGGGGAAATAATTCATCAATTAATCAATTAAATATTTGTTGATTAATTGTATCTGTTTATTTTATTTATTTTGTAGTACAATAATAATAAAAAAACTTTTCCGAATATTTCTCATACCCGAAATATTTCCTTCAAGCGTCAATTTGGGCTTGCGAAGCCCGTGCTTCTATAGATAGCACTATTTTCAAACAAATGTATTTATACCTTGATGTATTTTCACGTGCAGCCTTTTCACAGCCCTTGTTTTCTTTGTTGCTAAAAACATTGCGCAGTGGACAAAAAAAAAAGACCTCATAACAATACTGAATTTGATCGTCTCTACTGTAAACCATTACCAATCAATATAAAGTACCAAAGATCGTTTCAGTAAAGCACCTTAGGTAGCGTTAAGTAGCCTGGATACCCTCGGGTGACTAACGGAACTGAACTAAGCCTATTGTTCGGTTAAAAAAAATGGTTCAGAGAAAGAGACGGATGAAGCTATACAACTTTTCTTTTGGTTTGATTGGATCGTTGGTTGCTATCACGTGACTCCCGAGCCCCAATTCCAGCATTTAAGCTTTATCCTATAGGTATCCATGGTTGCCAACCTTTATGTCTGTGAGAAGTATAAAAGAAGTTTGACCCATAAAACTTGCTGTATACTTGAAGGTGCAGAGAGGGCAGTTTCAGATAGATGCACGAAGGATAGAGAATCTGGGAGGAAAAAAAAATTCAATTTCAGTTATAGAAAACATTTATATAGGATACAGAAATGAAAACTATCATATTATATTTGCAATTTCTTTTATTTATTATTAACTTTCTAAATGGTAAGTAATAGTTTATACACATAGCATTATATATCAACTTCACAATACATATATCAACATTTCATCAAATTGACAACAAAAGTTCAATTAAAAGTGATAATATTACGTGTTTCAATTAACTCCCATTTTCAGCTTTTCAGAAGATTAATACAATTTTTTAAATTTTTTTTTGTTATATCAGAACACAGTATCATTTATAATAGCCCCCAAGATATGCAAAATATTACATATATATATATCCTAGACGACGAGCCTTATCTTCCTTTTAATGTACCAGAAGACGGGCGCAATCTTTCTTTCAATCTTAATTGAACTGTACCAATTGAAAAAGCATTGTAATTTTAAAGACAATAAGCTACAAGTGAAGTACGCAAAGTTCCCCTTTCAGACCTTGCGATCTATAGGGCAGATGATATAAAGGTCATCTGTTGTTTTTTTGCGTTTTTAACGTGACGGACAGACCGACAGACAGAATGCTCAAAAGTAAGCGACTTTTATCTTGATGTTGGCACTAACAAAAAGCTAAAACAAAATCTGATTATTGCGACTATGGCGCGCCCGAGATGTCACTCTGTTGATCGAATGTCGCTGCATAAAGAGTCGATTTGTACTTGCCTGACATTTACATACAAATGCATTGTTAGTCTTATAAAGAAAATGAAATGTTTTCTCTTCATATTAGAACCTTAGTACCAGAAAAAAAACACAACTAATATTTATATTTATTGTGAACATTCCTTGTACATTTTACATATATATATCATATATAGATAGTGAATAACCTGACGGTGTGCAACCGAACATTCCGGGCTCACATAGGTCTCAACAGCCACATGAGGAGGCACAAAACCCCCAGTGCAAAGCCCTCAGCCCCCTGGATGACAAAAGTGGTCATCATCGAACCATGATGGACTATGAACTATAGATAGTGATACAGTAAATACACCAAAATTTATCTTTCCTTGTTAACATAGTGTTAACATAATCTCCCTTACAGTTACGTATTGTTTTAGAAGTAGTGTATATTTATGAAAAAATCGCTTGCATAATTTATTAAAACAAAACAAAACGGTTTGCCTTAAGAAAACAAAAAGTAGCTGTTTCCCTTAACCTTTGTCACTCACAACACATGACAAAATAAGATTTTAAATTTCTTTTCTAGCTTTTGAGATCAGAGTGTGACAGACGGACAGAAAAACCTAATAGCGGCTTTTTCCTCCTATGGGGAGGGGGGGCAGCTAAAAATACACATTAAAGACGATTAAAGTGAGTGCTTATAGACAAGAAGAAGCCAACAGTTCTCGCCCCCTTGAGGGTGGGGGGAAGGGGGCAGATACATTTCCAATTTATGTTTCAACGGTCCAGAAAATTAAATTTATTTACAAGAACCAGAGGATTTCTGTTGCGTAGGTTTCTTGATGTGTGTTGTGAACTGTGCTGTACTGGAGTGTCCAACTTCTTTAAGAGTCTAGGTCAGTGTGTGTGTGTGCACTGTAATGTTAGCTTGTTATGAACTGTTTTGTCATTCTTGTTTCATAAAACCTTTGAAAGAGACATGTTGTCCAAGTGTTTATAAGAAAGGTTAGTACAAAACCCAGATCTCATCTCACCGCTAGGCTTTTCATTTTGTCTGGATCTACCTTGCTCTGTAGTTTTCAATAGAAAGATTGTCATTATAAAGCCCCTTTAACACTGATTTTGGTCTCTTAGACTGAGCTCGCCAATTATAGCCAGTAAGATTAAAATTAAGAGTGCGGTCAATACTGCCTATGTACCAGTGGTGACTAGGAATAAGTTTCCACATACTTAAGGATGAACTTAACTGTAAAAAATGTTACATGTAAATTTTCAAAAGTCCCACTTTTTTGTTCACAATTCTTCATTTTAGCCTGCAAACTTTTCATGAGTTCTGGGTAAATACTGGACGAGTATAGCAAAAACGTCTCAAACAATTTTCCTAGAAATTTGACAGTTTATGTAGGCCTATATCTTTTGGAAAAAAAAAAACTACCTTTTTGGCCACATAGTGAAAAGTCTGTTTTGACTGTTAAACATTTCCAAAATATAATCATCTAAAATGCTTAAGCGGAAATTCCCACACCCGACTGCAATGTTTTTGTAATTAGTAAAGAGTTATAATAAATATATAGACTTATATGCACATGTTGCACAATGTCTTATGTAGGAATCACTAGCTGGGCTGTTGATAGAAGAACTTGATTGTGCGAAGCCTAGTGGAAAGAGTCCTTGCAATATTGAAGCATTTTAAGAAATAAATGGAATGAGAAATTGTTAGCAAAAAAAAAATTCTGTTCATTTCTTTTTTTTAGTTTTTTTTTGAAATGGAAGAAAGCCAGGACATTGCGAGTATGTGTACATGTGTGTGTAAATTAACCCTACGTAAACCCAAAACTGTGTGTGTGTGTGTGTTTGAAGGACACAAAGAGTGGTTATGTCATTGTAACCTAACAAAGGTATTAAAGAATAGGTCTATTTTGTATTTAAGTCCTGGTTTATTTAATGTTCTTAAGTATCTTTTACCCCTCATCAATGGTGAAAAAAAAAAGTCAGACAATTCAAATACTAGATCCCCTTGAAAAGATTGCACACCATTCAATGCAACTAGCAGGAGTTAAAAGCAACAACAACAAAAACCCCAACAAACTCCACCACTACCAACAACAAATAAAAAAAAATTAGCAACTAAATCTATGTACTAAGTAGTTTGTGGTTTAGCAATCCCCTTCTTACCCCCCCCTCCCCCCCCCCCCCGATTTCTCTCTTAACCATCCGCCATCCAGTTCTTTTTAAACCGAAATTTAACAAAAATCTATATTTAAACTTTCTATTCAACACCACAAAAGAACATTTCGAGGCCGATGTTCTAAAATGACACACGAAGAGTTCATTCATCGTGAAATGAAACTATTAAATTAAATTAAAAAAAAAACACCTAGACCTAGTTGTTATGACAGGTTTTTTTTCCCACACAAAATGGTGTTTCCTTTGAGTTGTGCACAATGGAAATGTAATATTGAAATATGAATAGTGTAGTCTAAAATAGCTCATTTGTGATTGATGGCTGGGTGTTAGAGCGGACACTGAACAGTTGCAGTTTGGTGTGATTTGTAAGTCTACAGTTATTTACAAGTACGTCAAGATAAATAAAAAGTTTTTGTTCTGAGTGACGATGAACAAAATGAGTAACTAGTGAAAAGGACAGACTAGAAGTATAAGGATTTGTTTAAATCAACAAGCTTAATAAGAAATAGGGAATCAAGAATACTATAGAATTTGTGGTTCTATGAAGTAGTCCTTCAATCATTATTAAAATAAATTAATTAATTTTCCTTAAGTATCACTGTAAAAGTTTTCACAAAGAGCATTCGTGTATTTCTTGATATTTCACGTGTAGCTAAAATATTGGGTCTGTATTCACCTACAGGAGAAGGGGTGAAGGTGAGTAACTGGCGCCTAAACCAGTAAGCTTCGAGCAGGAGGGACTCATTAGTCTTGGCTTGCAACTCATCTAGCAGAAGGAAAACAGAATTGCCTTGCAACTATACCCAACATGGGAAAGGTTTCGTGGGTCAAACCTAAGGAAAAATAAGGAGCAGGCGACATCACACAGCACTGCACCATGTCCAGAGTCTGTGACATCACTGATCCCAACCTGTATATATGTCGTTTGCAAAGATATTTGATATTTCATGCCACCGATGTGCCATTGAACTGTAGTGTTGCTTAAAGAAATTCTTTTATTAATATCAGATGTAAGTTTGTGTACAAGTTTTTCTAATTACTTGTTTTTCCGTATTTTAGCTGTAAGTAAACAGATATTGTAAGACGCCCACGAACCATCATCATCTCTATATGATGCCTAAGAGAGATATTGTAAGACGCCCACAAGCCACCATCATCTCTATATGATGCCTAAGAGAGAATTTGTGGGTGTGCTCTGAACTTTATTTTTGAGGTTTTGAAAGTTGTTCAAACCTTTATCATGGTTGCATCGTTGCAAATGTTCTTCCAGTGTTATTAGTTTCATATCGTCACAAAAAGGCACTTAGACAAACGCTTGTTTGACAAGGAAGGAATCTGTCCCAATTTTAAATAATAAAGGCTGTAAATCTACAATTTATTTATTACACATTAGTTACAAGTAGACAAAATTAAGCTATTTAAATAAGTGTAGACATTTTTCTTTTGATTAGCAGTATATATATATATTGTTACTATTTTCTCTATCAGGCCTTCTGCAAACACTGCCCAACAACACAACACATTTAAAACATCAACTTGACAACAAGAGTTTCAATAAAACAAAGTGGCGTTTTAATTACAATTACATGGACAGCCAATTCAACACAATTGGCTACACTAACTTGAAATGCTTTCTTGTACTTAACAGAACTGCCTAACTAACATTACAAGTCTCTCTAGCTCGTACAGCTACATTCTCGAAGACTCAAAGGTACCACACAGTCCTTACTGCTTTGCTGTTCTGGACTCAACTATCCTTTTTAACACACTGTCTCTCGACCGTGAGGGCTCTTGATCACATGACCACAACACAGATCATACTTGCGATTATTAGCAGTACTGTCCCTTGTCTATCGACAGCCGTTGACCCGTTTACCTGTGTGATTGGCCTGAGTGGTGTGTATCAGTAGGCCGCACACACATTAACCCTTTCAATCCGCCACTGGAGTTACAACAATATTTAAAGGATTAACTAAGGTACAATTCATGTATTAGTGTATAAAAGAATTACGTTAATGGGATGTAAAAATTAAAGTCACGACCTGCTTAAATGAAATAAATTATTGTAGACCCCCGTGGACATCTCATAGACCCCCAATTTATTGTTTCACTTTCGTAGACCCCTTGGAAATCTTCGTAGACCCCAGGGGGTCTTAATAGACCACTTTGGGAATCACCGATCTAGACTAACAATAATAAATCTGTGCGATTAGAAATATTTTTACCAATTGTTTTTGTTTAGAGCAAATTCATTTTAGCTTTCTCAATGCGCTATGATCCTATCACTTGTCTGAACTAGTGGAGGAAAAGGAGGGGAGAGGGGTGGGGGAAGAAGGGTGTATCTGGGTGAAGTATAACGTGATTGCCTTTTAATGCAATTGATGCAACTTTTTACCAGACACACTTAGACAGATAGACAGACAGAGTGAGTTTATATAAGCTTTGTTAAAACGTATCGTCTGCAAGAACAAACAAGATTCCAAATTCTTTACTATTCAGTTGTCTAAATGAACAAGGTGGACTTGACATTGTGGGTGTTTTCAAATTTCTAAAAAAAAAAAGTCTTGGATAACAACCATTATATTTTCTTAAATACTTTTTTGAAGTAACACCTTTTATTGTCAACCGGCGACAGACAACCCCTGCTTTATCTTTTGTGCAAAGGTTTTCGACACCAAAGCTTGTTCAAAGACATAATTCGGCTCGAGCGGGAAAAATAAGAGCTAAATATAGCATAAGCCATTATTGAAAATACATACTTTGTATGGCATTTAGGAAAAAAATCAAATAAATCAGTTTTTTGTTTCTGTTTAGGTAACAGGGGCGACCCTAGCATGATTCTGGGCATGGGGTTTGCATACAACGCGGGGCGTTTCAGCTAAGTAATGTCTTTTTCTACCCTAATTTGTGGGGCCCCGACTGGCCATCAAGGGGCTAGAACCGACCCTGACTATGCATTTAATATTGTTAGGCTCTAGTAAACGATATATGGGGTGGGTGTGTGGGGGGGAGGATACATTTTAAAAGAGTTTAGAGCATGAATTCAGAAAAAAAAAATCTAAAATTTAAAAATAAGTTATGGACATGGGCGCGAATACTCCTCTGTTCAAATTTATCGTTTTTGTCTTGTAAGACCAGCTAATAAACTGAAATCTGCGTTTTTTTTAAATTTTAGATCTAATTCTATCTCCCCATACGCCTCTTATTGCTACAGGTAAATGTCACTCAAGGTTATGTAACCAAACGTTAATTTTTGAGTCAATGAGTTCATAACTACTTCGATTTTAGATAGGAAATAGTTTAGGGCGTCACGTGACCAGTGAAACGACCAATCGCCTTTACTTCCTCAACGCTTGCTAACTAGGCCTACTCATTAGAATCGAGTGGAATCAGAGGGAGTTCTGAAAATCCCGGAAGTTCAAATCTCGGTCTTCAGTCGAGATTTCTTGGTTTGAAAGTCAAGCGCTTTGCTTCTCAGCCTTTATACCCTCTGCCTCGGCACATGGTAAAGGTCTGAAAGAAGTACATTTAACAATTGTAATAGTAATTTATTTTAATGGTTTGAAATGTTTGCAATTTTGTAGATTCCAATTTTAAAATGGTTTAGAAATTCAATATCATAAGCTTCATTTTTAGCTGCTCCGAAAGGGGAAAAGACGCTATTAGTTTTGTGTGGAATGTCTGTCCGTCCTTCCGTCCATCCGTCCAGTTTAGATAGTGAAAGTCCGACATCACAATATTTTAGATCATTCAAAGTTCTGATGCAACGGCTATTTTTTTCTTTTCTGAAATCGAAAAATATATTTTTTTTCTATTTTTTTCTTTTCTGAAATCGAAAAATCTATTTTTTTAAACCACTTAGGCAAGCAGTTTTGTCATAAAAATGCACTACTTTTACGTCTATATAATAGTAACAAACACGTGAGGTTCTTTAGTAGGGGAGATAATTGTGTACCATATCTATATCACATTTATGCAAACGGTTTTAGATTTAATATTTTTTTTTTGTTTTTACATTTGTATTGCTAAGTTAAGTAAGTTTTGTCATACTAACAACTACATTTACACACACAAAAAATGTTTCCTTTTTTTAAAGAGAAAAAATCTATTTAGTGAGCATATAAGTTGGAAATAATTTAAAACAACAATGAATGACTAGTTTTTCATATTATCGCGTGGACTTCAGAATTGCACCGAAACTATAACACATTAAACTTCATGAATTTTTTTTTTTTTTTACGGAAAAGTAATTTTATATCTTGAGGATTTGACTAAGAGATTGACCCGTTACAAAAAAATTAGATAATCATTATAAGACATCAGTTAGGCCAGGTTCACATCTAACTTCACATTCACTTTCGACTATCCTCTGGTCTGCTAGATGGCTGGGGCACCACACAAGATCGGCCAACCATTCTTCATTCTTCTCTGTGATTTGTCTTTGATAGAATTTCATTCTGATGTTCTTTCTGAAAGTATTAAACCTGCCTTTTTACCTGACTGGGTAGACCACTTCAGGGGCCGATTTTGATATTTGTGTTTCCACACAAACTGTCTTTGTAACCTTGTTGTTTTTTTTTAAAGCGATATTTGCTATTATATTTTAAGGCAGATACTGTATATATCTAGTTGATTGAACATCTGGGGCCAATCTGGGCAAGAACACATATTACACACGTGACCCTTCTCGAGCCTTTTATTCATGCTCTATATTGCCTATCTGTGCTATATATTAGAACGCCGTTTTGCTCTAGTAATACTTCTACATTAACTCTTTTAAGCTTTTCTCCGAAATAATTTCATAAAAGAATGAAAGAAAACAATCACTGCGTGTCACAGCTACTATTGAATGTAATCCAGGTAGACTGGCTTAAGTGCATTCTATAGTTTCTATACGTAAAGTCTGTGTGTGCTGCTGTTAATGTTTGGTAGCTGAGATTTCAGTAGGGTGGGAATGACGCCTGTTTACACCAATCACTGTTTCCGGTGGCCCTCCATTTCTATCAAACAGGTCTTTCCGGTTGAACTTAAATTATTACAGAAACTATGTTTCGAGGAAAATAGAAAACAAATTCTACATAAAGTTCTGTTATCTACCTGTTTAACATTCTTTCTTTAGCAACATTGCTGGCATCTATCTACTTAAAGTGCTGATATCTATCTTTAAAAACAAACAAAGAATTATCTACCTTTTTTTTAAAATTGCTGTCAGTTACCGTTATGAAAGTATTAGTAAGTGCCTATGTGGAAGTGCTCTTATTTTTTAAATTTTAAATCAGATTATCAAACAAAGGAACATTTGAGAATATCTCAGAAATGCATTTGATTGTCTTATTCATAGTTCTCTACCATTGCTTTGGTAAGTACATGTTCAACATTCGAGTCTAGAAAGTACGATTTAGTTTACTTCGGCTTAGAAACTAGAAAGCTTTTTAAAAAAGAATACTTGTCTTTTATACAAAAATTATATCAACTCACTCTGTTAGTCTGTCCGTCTGTCTGTCTGTCTGTCTGGTAAAAGTCTGAACATGTTTTTTTTCCTATTTCCCAATCTCGATCAAGTTAAAACTTTGCTCAATTATTCATTGAACCTAACAAGAACGAATCAATAAAAAAAATGTAACCAACTAGGTGATTTAATGCCCTTATTTATCATGTTTGATGTCGAAATAATGGGAATTAATGCTAATAAGAAATGTGGATGTACATTTGGATTAAATTCCCTTAATACGTTTTGACACGTTTATACTCCCACCTCCCATTCTCGGAAGATGAAATTTTGCAATGACATTTTTCGATGACAATACACGAATCAATCCAAAAATTAACCAATACGTTAATCATTTAGTACTAATTGATTAATTTTGTGTTATATAGCAGAAAGGGAGCTAAATGGCAGTAATTAGCGGTTATTTTCCTCAGATAAGCTTTGTTCTTAAAACGTATTATTTTTTCTATTGCTTGTTTCTGTGTGGGAATAGTAAATCTAAGGCCATGGTTTTGTTTTTTCACTCCTACCTATTTTTCTCATATCCAGGTACCCCAGGTGTGGAAGGAGCCTCATGTACAACATCCTCAACATGCCAGACTACAGACTACACTTTGTCCTCATGCAGCAGCAACACCTGCGGCTGTCTGAACTCCTCCTTCGTAGCTATACGTTCCGGATGTGGACGTAAGTAGATCGCAATTCTATTAAGCTGAAATTTTGACAATCGAGGCACAGTGGGGCGTAAATCTTTATCAGGAGAATTGATCTTAATATAATCGTCAAGTTAAGCGAGACCTCTTGTAATAGGCCTGATTTTGGTGAGCACATGACATCAACTGAACGGATGGTTAAACGGTCTTTGAATATTTGCCGTTTTAACGCGTCTATCACCCCTCCACGGCTCCGACCACACCCTTTCATTAAATCTACATAGGCCAACTGATGATTTAAATTTGAGTCTTTGAGTGGGATGCTAGGTGGTAAAAAAATTGATTAAAATATCAATAAGTAGCTAATATTATATAGATATGTAACTAGTTCTGTTTAAAGTGCTGGAAAAAATGGGACCATCCCCCCCTCAAATCAAAGGTAAAAGTGGTAGGATGAGGACAGGGTAGAGATGTAATCGCCACCAACCCCCCCCCCCCCACACAAAATCGGCTAAGATACAAAAGGGTTGTGGGATACGTGGTCGAGAGGCTTAGTGCGCTTGAACTTGGCTTGGCTTAGCTACCTATGGAGGGGGCTCGAGGTTCGACATCCGACTCGGGCAGAGTTGTGTTTACTGAGCGCCTAAAGGCAGCACGGAAAAAACTTTCTCCTAGATACCCCCTCCCTCCCACTTCCACAACTGAGATTAGACCAAAGCGCCCTGAGCATGCTATAAGCATGAAAGTAGCGCTATATAAAAGCCATAATTTATTTATTTGTGGTGACTTAATATACAAATTGGATATATACATATAATTAATATATACTATTAAGATAAGTTAAGAATGTGTATACAAATTGTGATTTCTAAAAAAAATTGGACCACTCCCCCCCCCGACTAGAAGGGTTTGGGTCGGGGTGTGTGGGCGGGATAGATGCAATAGCCCCCCCCCCCTCCAATCCCACTAAACTGACTAACATACTAGAGTGGAGAGTGTCGACAATATATACAAAAATCTGCTAAAATATAAATAATTAGTATATAATCCAGAAATAGCAAGATATTTCGGTCTATCCTGTGTCAAGAACACAGAAGTATTGATAACGATTTATTTGATAAATCATGTAATAATTTGTGTGTGTGTGTGCAGTTTTCAGGACTTAGAAAAAAAAAATTAACTCATTCGCTTGTAGCACAAATTATTTTCTGTTATTTAGCTAGCAACAGGGATCATTGAAAGTACAAACTGTTTTTTTAGTCCATTGAGTTCAATATTTCCCCCTCCTCCCATCTACCACTTTTTATTTTCTGACGTTTTCTTTAGTATTTTGTTTTCTCCATGATTCTGTACTTTATTGCTTTAAAAATGTAAGCCGGATCTTAACGAGCAAAATCTAACAAAATCTTTTTTTTTTTAAAACAAAGCATACCTAAAGGGGAAGAACTCCACCATTAAAACTATATCTTTCAATAATACACAAGTTATTTCCCGTATTTGATATCAAACAAAATAATTAATTACCAAAAGTTAATTAATTGACTAAATTGGTATTTTTTAAAAATTATTATTGATTCGTGTTTTGTTATGTCGAATAAATAACTGTTTAAGGTATTAACTTGATCAGAGAATGCGTGAGGGAGAAATAGCTTTAACAATTGTTTAAGGGGACTAAACCCAACAAATTTAGCCAAATCTATGAATACTGAAGGAGTAGTTTCCTTTGTTGGTATCAAACAAAATAATTCATTACCAGTAATTAATTGACTAATTGGGTACTTTTTATTGATTCATGTCTCATCTATGCCAATGAATAATTGCACGATGTTTGATCTGAGAATAGATATTGTAGAAATAATGTTTACACACTTTTTGCCAGACAGATAGTGAGTTGATATAAGCTTTGTAAAAACCGAGAACTAACAAAAGAACAGTTTTGTGCTCAAGAATTTATCGTTTAATCAAATCGAAAGCTTTTTAAAAGATTTTTTTTATTTTTTGCTCCAATCTCTGAACTTGTGAACAGTCCAGCTGGATAAACCCTTGATAACGACGGGTATCTACAGCAATCAAGTGATACTGGGTCAACCTTTCACCCTGTCATGTTACACTGACGGAGCAAGTACTTACGAATGGAAGAGAGGCTCAACTGTACTTACCTCTACAGCCAACACTCACTCTGAAACAGCAGCCAGTTCTTCGAACGTCGGTTCCTTTACGTAAGTTTATCTTACAGCCGAGCAGAGAATATCCACCCCATTTTATTTTTAAGGGAAATATTCCGTCATCAAACATTTCCCCCCAAATACCGCACTACCCTTTTGGTTTTATTATACCTCTATTCAACCCGTATATTCGTGGAAGGTGGGTCACGGAGGATAGATGGGTGTACGCGATTCTCTGAATAAGCTTCTATGATTTTCCTAGAAATTTAACACTTGATGTATAAATAATTAATAGTTCGTAGGTTAAACTGGGAAAAATCTAGTTTGACCGTTATAATTTTTTCAAAGTAATGAAGGAAATAAATTGAACTTTGGCTACGAGAAGCAGTTCTCGATCTAGATCCAACATTAATTTTGAAATGACTATTGCGTTTTTGAAAGAACTGTCGCGTTCGGGAATTTTAGAATGTAAGGCATTATTGATTCAAAGATTCGAAGAGTTCAATAAATAAATGCTCAGGTAAATTTTGCGCATTATCTTTTAAGTATAGATCAAAAGTCCTATCAGTGGACTATTATAAAGTGTAGTAGATCTATACACATTCAATGAAGAGGTGGAATGGGGCGGGGTAAAAATGTTGCATGTTTTTTTAATCTTACATTTAGAAAGGAGGTAGTGTATTTTTTTGAATAGTATTTTTTTTCTTGTTCATTTTATGAATGCATTCCTGCAAATATTTTATGTTACGCGTTGCAAGGGGAGTATATTTGTTTGGGTGAGATTCAATGCGTTTGTTTGGAGCATTATGTTTAATAGTTAGAAATTATCTACTTAAATGATTTTTTTTTGTAGATTTAAAATTTGATCCGATTTCATTCCCCCCCCCCCCCAAAATAAATAATTTTTTTTTTGTTTCTTTGCACAATGAATCATTTAACAATTTTAATAGAAAGTTATGTTTCTGACTACGAATTCACGCTCATTAGTTATGGTTTAGAATGATTTAATTATGCACTTATTATTTAATAAACACTTACCGTAATCTTCCAATTCATTTTTCATTTTGAAATGTGGATCGTAAAGGAAAGTTGAAAGTTGTTTTTTTACTGTTTCTACACAGCACTAATTTTAAAACTATTGTATGACATAGGTGCCAAGGAAAAGGAGTAGATTCAGTTTTTGTATCGCCAGTGAGTGACAGTCTGACCTTGACCTTGTTGGGAACAGGAGCAACAAGTAAGTTCCGTTGTATCGCTGGGGGGCGGGGGAAAACAGGTCTATCTCAGGCAGTCTTGACCGCACATTACACCAGTGGTTTTCTCACTTTTGTCTCCTCGACCGGCACCTTTGACATAGAGGTCACGCCTCGACCCCTTTGCCATGTTTTCCAGCTTTTGGTAGACCCCACTGCTTAGCTTATTTAATACGTTTTTGAAAATTCATTTTTTTCACTGATTTCTAGATCTATGTTGTATTTATTTACCAATGAAAGTTTTTGAAACTCAAACTAACATAAATCTAAATAAAATTCAATATATTTAACTTACTTACTTGAATTCACGAAATTAAAAATTAAAGCCAATTATAGTATTAGTGGTCTGCTTAAATAATAAAATGACAAAATTGGGCTTCAATTGAGTTTGGTTTAAAAACATCTAGGGTTAGTCATGTCCAGTTTTTTTTTATTAAAAGGTTGGCAAAGATGGAAAAACAATAAGAAACGTTCTGGTGATATTTCATTTAATATTTAATTAGTATATTTTATGATTTTTTGAAGCCAGAAGAGCTGAGATCCTTATTTAAAATTACTCTTCATTAATATTTATTCCTAGCAGTTCTGCTTGTGATGCGAATATCTCATCATCCTATTAATTGATCATCTATTGAGGTGTTACCATATTCAGACTATCTTCAAACCTAAGAAAAAAAAATCGGAAAACAAGGCAAACAATGTAAAGGTTATCTGTTTAATCGCTGACGGTTAACGAGTGTGCCACGTGGCCAGCACAACGACCTTCTGCGTTTACTTTCCCAACTAAATTCAGGTACTCATTACAGTTGGCTAGACTCGGCCAAAGTAAAAACATCAGCTCTCAGGAAATTTGAATGTTTAAATGTGGAAATTGAGAAAATTTACTACATCCAATGTTTTGCTTCATTAAATTCTCAATTTAAAAGCTGAGATTATGAACTTCGTTTTTTATAAAGTTTGAATTATCACCTTGTAGCTGTAGGTTAATAACTTTAAATTTATGAAACAAGCCTGTAAAATAGACTAAGGTTTTTGCTTGATTACTATTTTGTTTTATGGAGGCTTGTTGTCTGAGTGATAAAGCGCTAGGCTTCAGAACAGATTGGTTCTGGCTTTGAATCCTGGTGAAGAATGGAATTTTTTATTTCGGGATCTTTAGAGCGCCTCTTTGTCCACCCAGCTGTAATGGATATCTGGATTATTTGGGTAAAAGTAAAGTTGTTTAGCTGTTGTGCTTGCCACATGACACTCTCGTTGACCGTTAACCACAGAAACAGATGACCTTACCATCATCTGCATCATAGATCGCAAGGTCTGCAAGGGGAACTTTTCTATTTTGTTTTAAAAGCGGATCTTACAAATCTAACAACGAAACGAAATGGTATTAAAAAGAAAAAAATATTGCCGAGTTTAAACCTATCGACAACGTTCGTTCTTCAGTGTGAAGGAGCAACTAATAAAGATTCTCGACAAAGAACAGGTCTTCTTGGATTTCTTGATTCAAAATAAAACGAACATACGACAATACTAATGCTTCATTACCAGGCATGATTGACTAATCCAAATCTTTAGAGAAACATGTTGTTTGCAGCTTTCAATGTCAAATTTAATCAACTATACGCCCTTGTACTGTATTGTAGCTTGAAGGAATTCTTTTTTCGATATCAAATATAGGTTTGTGTAAAAAAGATTTTAAAACTTCTTCATTGGCTGGCAAGATTTTTCACCGATAGTGTGTCATTTTCCAGATTTTTTTAATAAGCAGAGATATTGTGAAATTATTTTTTTTAGACGCTCGCAAAACTCTTCTTTTTATGATGAACATTTTGTCCACTCTAAGTCTATTCTGAACTTTTAAATTTTTTGAAAGCTTTTTACATTTTTAAAGCTTTAGTGTAATATGAAGAAGAGGGTGATTTTTTTTAGGCTTAAAATGTTTATAGCTTTCTTAGCAATGTTTTTCTCAAATAGCTGTCCAAGTGAAGGAGATAATTGTAGGCCTAATCATAATTCCATTAATGTAAAATGACATTTAAAGCCTCAACCTACTTAAATGAGATCCGCTTTCGTAGACCCTCATTTACAGGTCATAGAACCCCAAATGTTTTTTTCACTCTCGTAGACCCCTTGGAAGTCATCGTAAACTCATGGGGTGCTATATAGATCACTTCGGGAATCTCTGTATTAAACGAATGTGATAGGATTAGGTTCATCCTCTTTCAATCTCTCATTATTGATCGATGGGGACAAATCTTCTACTTCGGTCTAAAGTCCCATGGGCCTTTTACATGCTGCCCGCCGCCATATCGTGCTGCATTCAAGACGTTTGAACTAGGAGGCAGTACTCTGTAGGAACTCCTTGAAAGGCGTAATAATAGTAACAAAAAGTAAAGTTCCCCTTTCAGACCTTGCGATCTATGGGGCAGGTGATGTAAAGTCATCTGTTTTTGTTAATGAGGGTGTCATGTGGTCAGCACAACGACCAACCGCCTTTACTTTTCCCCAACTAATGTCAGGTACCCATTAGAGCTGGGTGGACTCAGAGGCACCTTAAGATACCGAAATTAAAAATCTCAATCTACACCAGGATTCAAACCCGGGACACCCTGTTCGGAAGCCAAGCGCTTTACCGCTCAGCCACTGCATAATAATAGATAGATCTATATCTATGTACATAAATTCGTCTGTGTAAAATGTATGACAATTATAATAGTACGTATTGCGACCTTTCAGCTACATCAGCTATACAGCCAATCCTAGTTTTGGATGTGACTACACCTGTGCTCAGTGGCGCAACAGTGACACTGTCTTGTACTAATATACCTATAGGGTACACACCTGCCGATGTTAAATACAAGGTATGTTACAAATAACAAGCAGAAGATTTTTATTTCGTTTAGATTTAATCTATCTGTTTGTCTGTCTGTCTGTCCGGGTATTTCAATCGTAAATACAAACAATTAAAAGAAAAATGTGTACTGTGTTTTAGTGTAATATATCAGATTAAGTCTATACGGCCATAAGTGAATACAGAACTTCAAACATATTTTTTGTGCATCTTTATGACCTTATAGCGTCGTTTTAATCGAAGACATTCGTCTTTTTTTTTTAAAAATTATGAAATATGATATAATAATTTTTATTTTTATAATAACATATCTGACAAATTTCAGGTCAATAATGTAGCTATTCCTGGTACTGGTACTCATACTACTGTGACTATAGACTCCACCAATGCAGGTAAAGATGCTATCTGTGAACTGACCACTCCATCTTCAGTTGTGACCTATACAAGTCCAACCAGTGCTGCTGTTAAACTACCAACTTTAGTCAGTGAGTTCGACGTATTGTATAATGAATATATAGTAAACGGTTCTATCTATCTATATATATATATATAATTCTCTTCATGGCTTAAGAGTTTGAACACGCAAGAAGAAGTAAAGGAAAGATAACTCTTTTTATTTCTGCAAGTCGGACGAAGTAGAGTTACCCTAAAAGAGGTGGGGGGGGGGGGGTATAGCAAGTAGTATTCACCCGTCACAAAATAGCAGGGCCGGACCGTTGAAAGATCACTTTTTTTTTTTTTATTTCTACCTCAAGTAAATTTAGCGGCGAAAAAAAGAGGGGTGGGGGGGGGAGGAGAACAAGTAATCTACTCTGAATTCACCCTTCACTAAATAGCAGGGCCGGGCTCAAACGTTGTGGGGCCCTATGCGAAACGGATTTCGGGGGGGGGGCAAGTTTGGGTAAGGACCCTGCGGTTGTGGTAGGAACATTAAACATACACTAATGTCTCCGCCTTGATCTAAGGAACATTTATGCCAAGTTTTATCAAGATTGGTCAAACGGTTTTGATTTCTATGCTGGACATACACACGCCTTACTTTCTGCTTTATATTATCTTATAGCTAGATCTAGGTCGAGACTCCGAAACGTGACGTAGAAGGTAAATGGCAAATATGGCGCCAATACATGTGAACAAAGATTTAGTTAATGACGAACCACAACGACAATATGTGTAAAATAATAGCAACTAGATAGATTGATTATCAAAAATACAAAACATCACAATTTAGTATCTAAAAATTGCAAAATAATAATTATGAGATGAGAGTACTCTTATTTTTTATGTTCATTTACTAGATCTATATCTAAAAATTAAATTATGTGTTACATAGGTTAGGGTTGAAAAAACATAGCCTTTACTTCTTTTAACTACTTTACAAAACAACGCCTTGATCCAACTTTCTACAAAATGTTCACGACATTTTTAGTAGTGTTAAAAAGTCTCCATGTCCAGTCTAGATATAGTATTAAATAGTATATATAAGTCTATAGTCCAGACATTCCATGTCTTGAATATACATACGTCTAAACCGGAAAACGGAAACAAATTCTTATCCGCGATGGATCAAATCACAGACCTATATATATATAGAGAGATTGTTATGTATTAATCACAGAACTATATATTCACGCAAATTCATGAAATAAAGCCATTTCCTATTAGTTTCCATTAAGATCATATTTCGAAATCCTAGATCCAAATAATTCCCGTCTATTGATTTTAACCATCTTATGTACAATGAAATAGATGATTATCTAGATCTTTCTAGATTTTGTGTCTAAAAATCCCAAAGTAATAATTATAAGACGAGAATGCTCTTTTTTCGATGTCCAATTACTAGATCTAGATCTATAGGTTACATATGTTAGGTTTCAAAAAAAACAACAACTTTACTTCTTATAACTACTTTACAAGACAACGCCTTGTTTCAACTTTTCACATTTTTTTCTAGTGTTAAAAGATCTACATGTCCAGTCTAGATATCTATACTATAAAGTAGAATATTTGTCGTATGTATGTATGTATGTATGTATGTATGTATGTATGTATGTATGTATGTATGTATGTATGTATGTCCCCGTACAGAAATAAAAACCGCTTGACGAATCTTGATAAAACTTGGCAGAAATGTTCCTTGGGTACCAACTTAGACCGTAGTGTATGTATTGTGGCCATAAACAAACTTAAGACCCTCCAAAAAAAAAAAAAACCAACTCTATTACCGCTATAGAATTTTATGGATCTAGGCCATGTTTACAATGTTGTCTACCTCAAGATCTACTTTATATTTTAACACATGAACATACAAAATTAAGTCTATTCATTTCAAATTTTAATCAAATATAGGGGGTCTATGTAGGCTTACAAGCAAATGTTTTAATTTGAAAAAACGGATTTAAGTAGATTAGCTATTTTGATTGGATGGCTTCATTCACACTATTTTTACATTTACACATTCGCTTTATTTATTACATTATTATTTTGTTTAAATGTTTAAAAAACACTCTGTGACTATATCGACAGTAAAACGCAAATAAAGACCCGCGGGTCGCGGGTAAAATATGTCTAGTAGTATATATAGGTCTGTGAAATTAACTAAAAAACTAGACGTTCAGGAACATTTTGTACACCGTCTTCAAATACTGGATCTATAGGCCTAGCACCAAACTAGACTCTTCTATACTCTATACTAGTCTATACCATATATCTTTATCCAGGATTCTAGTCTAGACTATGTTAATGTTGTCGTGTTTGGATCTATATTACCAAATTAGATTTATACATAGGCATGGGCGTCACCAGATTTTTTTTCGGGGTTGGGGTTAATAGGGGTGGTGTAATATATTGTCTTAATCCCCCCCCTCCAACGTTTTAATGTTATTATTTTTTAGAAACAACTCTTAAGTCGCCTTATACTAAACATCTCAGAGCGAAAACAATTAATGATAATTAGCAATCTCCTTTCAATAACGTTTCAAAGTTGACAACATGCCTTGTGTTGTGTGTTTTTCAGCCAACATCCAGTCTGTCAGTGTGACCACGTCTTCAGGCCAGACAGTGACGGAAGTGATAAGTTACACATCAGTCCCACTGACATGTTCCATCTCACCTAGTGCCGCTTCTGTGACCTATGTCTGGAAAGTAAGCCATATTTATTGTTTCCAATGTTATTTTACAAAGTTAATATCAACTCACTCTGTCTGTCTGTCTGTCTGTCTGGTCAAAAGTTTGTACACGTTATTTCTCCTACACCCAATCTTATCTCGTACAATAGAAAGAAATTTTGTACTTTACTGATGTGGTGTTATAAATGAATTGGTCACCCTTATACTCTGTCGAGAGAAAAGTTTGAAACTAACAATAAAGCCATCTTGTTTCATAAGCGCTTCCCTGGCACAGCGCTGACACAACAATTATTGTACTGGCGTTAGGGGTGTTTTAGCACTTGGGTTCTGAGTCCAAGTCGTTCAATTTTGTTTAGTTATATATATGAAACAAAGCCTCAAAGTGAATTTTTAAAAAAATTTGTTTTACAAGTTTCGGATATTCCTTAAGAATTGAAGATGATCTAATTCCTAGCCCAAGCCTCCCGCAGGACGACGGGAATGACAGAGGACCATCGAGAAGTCCAAACGACATCCAGCGCGCAAGCCGCCCGACCAGGCAGCCATCCACTTTGGAGCCAAATATATAAATACCCTAGATTTATATGGACCTTTTACATTCGATGATGCTGTTGATTAAATATGTCTTTTTTTTATTGTTGTAAAAAAGGTAAAATAATTACTGTGCACTTTTATAAATATTCAGGCCTAATAACAAAATGTATTCTATATTTTTTTGCTAGTACGTGGATAACAATGAAATATTTAATTATTTCACCTTTCGATTATTTATTCATTTTGTTTATTTACCTCGTCGATGTCGTGTTTAGTTTATCTATTTTAATTAAACTCAAATTTACTAGTGACGCCGCTCTAGACCAGAAGGACCAGTGATGACCAACATTTTTAGCTTGGGGAAGATATACACACATGTCCAGGGGACTCATTCACGAACCCCACCCCCCCCATAGATTTCTATGAAACTTATCTCTTTCAGCATCGTTATGCACTGTGAGATAATCGGAGCCCCTAAGCGAAGTGAATTTGGTGGCCCCAAATACAAAATAAACAACGAAAAAAAAACTTATCTGTATCTACATCGAAATTAATCAATACGTTTTTTTGTAAAAAAAGAAAAAAAAGGCTTCACGTCACTCCTACCCCTACCAGCACGTAAGGTTTCAGGTTATGGTTTTAAGACATTTGGATAAAATTTAAAACAATTTTTTTTGGTACCAAAAATATCTAAAATTTAAGATTTAGAGCTTTATAATGAACGTGCAAAATAATGTTCGGTTAATGGAGGTCCCCATATATGGCGGAGAAACTACAAACAGCCACCTTTTTGGTGTATCCGGCGTACAAGATCAAGGAAGTGTTTGTAACTTGTGTTTAGAATTATGGGATCAATTCGTGAGTGCATTACTACAGACTCAATTTTCTAAGCGCTTCCGTTTGTAGCACAAAATCATTTCAATCTAAAGAAAGTATGAAACACTTGGACTCGATACCACTGAAAGACTATGTCAAAACAAATGGGCAACTGACTAGTGATGATAAAAGATAACACTTGGACTCGATACCACTGAAAGACTATGTCAAAACAAATGGGCAACTGACTAGCGATGATAAAAGATAAAACAAAGATCAACTGTCACACATTTAGCTAAGTGTGAAAATTAGAGCTCGATTTATTTAGGTGGCACCAGTCTAGTTTTAGTGTCTTAGACATTGTTTAGTTCATGCTGGTATCTTCAATATAGCCACTGTGTGCTCGTCCTGTCTGCTTGTCTAAAAGGGCATTTTTTTTTCTTTCTTGAGTGACCCCCCCCCTCCAATGGGTGTCCCCCAGTGCGGGCCGCATCCCTCTTCCCTTTACCCATAGTGATGCAACAAATAATAATCAGGATTCGTTTTAAGCATTGTTTCAGTAGGGGTGGGCTTACAAATGTTCCATTCTTTAAATCTATTATTTATTAACTATCAAATGTAAAATAATTGCTCTTAACAAAGGCTTCTACAGCTCTATAAAGAGGCATTGGCGTTTTCTTTTTTAAAAAGTATTTAAAAAATTTTTACTTGTTTTTTTTTAAAATATATTTGATCAACGCCAGTTAATAATTGTACAATTATAATAATTATTTGAACAGAAAGACGGGTCGGTTATAGACTTAGCCACGTCTCCAACATATACAGCTACAGTGTCTGCTAATTACACTTGTACAGCACAGATCTCTGGCCAATCAGTTGTGCCATCCAGCAATCAGGTCAAAGTGACTACCAGTAAGTGTATTAACCTTATATTCATAATAAATAAATAATACGCATTGTTTTCGATTCGTAAGATGAGGTATGAGTGCAGTATTTTAGGCGGCGCTGCAGTCCTAGAACATCTACACCTTTTAGAAAGCTTTTAATAACAATCCAACAATCCACTTATTATTAATATATCTAAAATGGGGAGGGAGACAAGGCCCTGGGTCATAAAGCCGTAAATCTGGAGATGCATTTCCTTCTTACGTACACGCTAAATGTGGGGACTCCTCTTAACCAAGACAGTGTTCCCTGTCGTGAAATTTAAAGTGTTGTCATTAAAAACACCAAGAACAATATTGAACAGAAACACACAAAAAAAAAACCCCTCAAAGTTTCTGACCCGCCGAAATAAAAAATAAATCTCTATTGTGGGGACATCACTCCTCAGTAGTACCCTAGGCCGTAGCCCCGCTTGCCCTCCCTTGACATTAGATATTAGTATTGTAGGTGCTATTAGTGCTACCATTTCCATCTGTGGTATTCAGAGGTGGACTGGCTATATTGGCATTCGGGCAGATGCCCGGTGGGCCGGTATCCAAATGGGCCTGTATGGCCACGGGAAGGGCCGCACGGATGCCACAATGGCACTTATTAAATTGTTAAAGGTTTTATGATATTCTCTTATAAAAAGGGCCCGCTTAGCGTCGTATTTGTTTTAAAAAATCTTTCACAGACTGTACAGCGTAATACTAATTTAATCTAACATATTTCCGACATAATGTAAAAGCCTCCATTCGTAGTCAGTGCTACTTGTTCTGTGGCATTTTACGTCTCGTGAGACGATCTTTTCCCTTTGCAACTTCTTGTGTGACTAAAGAGGCCAATCCTTGATACACAGCTGCGATCACAGGTTGGGCATATAAAATCACCAGGCGCCATTGCATTTTCACCCTTCTTTCTGCTTCTGTTGTGTATGACATCTGCAATCTGTGACCCTTCCTTTATGCTCTCTCTCCATGTGGATCTGTCCAGTGCCACCTCTTCCCAGTTGCCAGTGTCGATTTTGAAGAGCTTCATGTCGCGTTTGCATACATCCGTATAACGTAAAAGTGGGCGACCAGCGGCTCTCCTGCCTTCAATTAGATCGCCATACAGGATGTCCTGTGGAAGTGCTACTTGTAGGCTTCATTCTTTTAGGCCCTAAATACTTATCGATTTAAAAAGCTAGATATTGAGTTCATTGTATGCACGCGTACAGTTAGTGATACATTATCAAACTTATCAAACTTAACCTAATTTTACCTAATGATTTTGAGGACAGGTAGGCTTAGAATCGGAGGCCCAACTTATGATATACAATGTGTGGGCAAAATAGTATTAGAATTTCAGGGCCGATTTTGTCACCCAGTCCGACCTAGGTCATAGTAGTGATAACGAATAGTGCTACTAGTTCTACGCGTGAATGGTGTGATATCAGTGATCACTGTTTGGGCTACGGGTACCAAGTATATTATCAGTGATAGCTATTTGGGAAGTCAGACCTATGTATCAGTGATAGCTATTTGGCAAGTCAGACCTATGTATCAGTGATAGCTATTTAGCAAGTCAGACCTATGTATCAGTGATAGCAATTTAGCAAGTCAGACCTATGTATCAGTGATAGCAATTTAGCAAGTCAGACCTATGTATCAGTGATAGCTATTTGGCAAGTCAGACCTATGTATCAGTGATAGCTATTTGGGAAGTATGACCTATGTATCATTGATAGCTATTTGGCAAGTCAGACCTATGTATCAGTGATAGCTATTTGGGAAGTCAGACCTATGTATCAGTGATAGCTATTTGGGAAGTCAGACCTATGTATCAGTGATAGCTATTTGGGAAGTCAGATCTATGTATCAGTGATAGCTATTTGGGAAGTCAGACCTATGTATCAGTGATAGCTATTTGGCAAGTCAGACCTATGTATCAGTGATAGCTATTTGGCAAGTCAGACCTATGTATCAGTGATAGCTATTTAGCAAGTCAGACCTATGTAACAGTGATAGCTATTTGGGAAATCAGACCTATGTATCAGTGATAGCTATTTGGGAAATCAGACCTATGTATCAGTGATAGCTATTTGGGAAATCAGACCTATGTATCAGTGATAGCTATTTGGGAAGTCAGACCTATGTATCAGTGATAGCTATTTGGGAAATCAGACCTATGTATCAGTGATAGCTATTTGGCAAGTCAGACCTATGTATCAGTGATAGCTATTTGGGAAATCAGACCTATGTATCAGTGATAGCTATTTGGCAAGTCAGACCTATGTATCAGTGATAGCTATTTGGCAAGTCAGACCTATGTATCAGTGATAGCTATTTGGCAAGTCAGACCTATGTATCAGTGATAGCTATTTGGCAAGTCAGACCTATGTATCAGTGATAGCTATTTAGCAAGTCAGACCTATGTATCAATGATAGCTATTTGGCAAGTCAGACCTATGTATCAGCGATAGCTATTTAGCAAGTCAGACCTATGTATCAGTGATAGCTATTTGGCAAGTCAGACCTATGTATCAGTGATAGCTATTTAGCAAGTCAGAACTATGTATCAGTGATAGCTATTTGGGAAATCAGACCTATGTATCAGTGATAGCTATTTGGGAAATCAGACCTATGTATCAGTGATAGCTATTTGGCAAGTCAGACCTATGTATCAGTGATAGCTATTTGGGAAGTCAGACCTATGTATCAGTGATAGCTATTTGGGAAATCAGACCTATGTATCAGTGATAGCTATTTGGCAAGTCAGACCTATGTATCAGTGATAGCTATTTGGCAAGTCAGACCTTTGTATCAGTGATAGCTATTTGGCAAGTCAGACCTATGTATCAGTGAAAGCTATCTGGGAAATCAGACCTATTTATCACTGATAGCTATCTGGGAAATCAGACCTATTTATCAGTGATAGCTATTAAGCAAGTCAGACCTATGTATCAGTGATAGCTATTTGGCAAGTCAGACCTATGTATCAGTGATATCTATTTAGCAAGTCAGACCTATGTATCAGTGATAGCTATTTGGCAAGTCAGACCTATGTATCAGTCATAGCTATTTGGGAAGTCAGACCTATGTATCAGTGATAGCTATTTGGCAAGTCAGACCTATGTATCAGTGATAGCTATTTAGCAAGTCAGACCTATGTATCAGTGATAGCTATTTGGCAAGTCAGACCTATGTATCAGTGATAGCTATTTAGCAAGTCAGACCTTTGTATCAGTGATAGCTATTTGGCAAGTCAAACCTATGTATCAGTGATAGCTATTTAGCAAGTCAGACCTATGTATCAGTGATAGCTAATTAGCAAGTCAGACCTATGTATCAGTGATAGCTATTTAGCAAGTCAGACCTATGTATCAGTGATAGCTATTTGGCAAGTCAGACCTATGTATCAGTGATAGCTATTTAGCAAGTCAGACCTATGTATCAGTGATAGCTATTTGGCAAGTCAGACCTATGTATCAGTGATATCTATTTAGCAAGTCAGACCTATGTATCAGTGATAGCTATTTGGCAAGTCAGACCTATGTATCAGTCATAGCTATTTGGGAAGTCAGACCTATGTATCGGTGATAGCTATTTGGCAAGTCAGACCTATGTATCAGTGATAGCTATTTAGCAAGTCAGACCTATGTATCAGTGATAGCTATTTGGCAAGTCAGACCTATGTATCAGTGATAGCTATTTAGCAAGTCAGACCTTTGTATCAGTGATAGCTATTTGGCAAGTCAAACCTATGTATCAGTGATAGCTATTTAGCAAGTCAGACCTATTTATCAGTGATAGCTATTTAGCAAGTCAGACCTATGTATCAGTGATAGCTATTTAGCAAGTCAGACCTATGTATCAGTGATAGCTATTTGGCAAGTCAGACCTATGTATCAGTGATAGCTATTTAGCAAGTCAGACCTATGTATCAGTGATAGCTATTTAGCAAGTCAGACCTATGTATCAGTGATAGCTATTTGGCAAGTCAGACCTATGTATCAGTGATAGCTATTTAGCAAGTCAGACCTATGTATCAGTGATAGCTATTTAGCAAGTCAGACCTATGTATCAGTGATAGCTATTTGGCAAGTCAGACCTATGTATCAGTGATAGCTATTTAGCAAGTCAGACCTTTGTATCAGTGATAGCTATTTGGCAAGTCAAACCTATGTATCAGTGTTAGCTATTTAGCAAGTCAGACCTATGTATCAGTGATAGCTATTTAGCAAGTCAGACCTATGTATCAGTGATAGCTATTTAGCAAGTCAGACCTATGTATCAGTGATAGCTATTTGGCAAGTCAGACCTATGTATCAGTGATAGCTATTTAGCAAGTCAGACCTATGTATCAGTGATAGCTATTTAGCAAGTCAGACCTATGTATCAGTGATAGCTATTTGGCAAGTCAGACCTATGTATCAGTGATAGCTATTTAGCAAGTCAGACCTATGTATCAGTGATAGCTATTTAGCAAGTCAGACCTATGTATCAGTGATAGCTATTTGGCAAGTCAGACCTATGTATCAGTGATAGCTATTTGGGAAATCAGACCTATGTATCAGTGATAGCTATTTGGGAAATCAGACCTATGTATCAGTGATAGCTATTTGGCAAGTCAGACCTATGTATCAGTGATAGCTATTTGGGAAGTCAGACCTATGTATCAGTGATAGCTATTTGGGAAATCAGACCTATGTATCAGTGATAGCTATTTGGCAAGTCAGACCTATGTATCAGTGATAGCTATTTGGCAAGTCAGACCTTTGTATCAGTGATAGCTATTTGGCAAGTCAGACCTATGTATCAGTGAAAGCTATCTAGGAAATCAGACCTATTTATCACTGATAGCTATCTGGGAAATCAGACCTATTTATCAGTGATAGCTATTAAGCAAGTCAGACCTATGTATCAGTGATAGCTATTTGGCAAGTCAGACCTATGTATCAGTGATAGCTATTTGGCAAGTCAGACCTTTGTATCAGTGATAGCTATTTGGCAAGTCAGACCTATGTATCAGTGAAAGCTATCTGGGAAATCAGACCTATTTATCACTGATAGCTATCTGGGAAATCAGACCTATTTATCAGTGATAGCTATTAAGCAAGTCAGACCTATGTATCAGTGATAGCTATTTGGCAAGTCAGACCTATGTATCAGTGATATCTATTTAGCAAGTCAGACCTATGTATCAGTGATAGCTATTTGGCAAGTCAGACCTATGTATCAGTCATAGCTATTTGGGAAGTCAGACCTATGTATCAGTGATAGCTATTTGGCAAGTCAGACCTATGTATCAGTGATAGCTATTTAGCAAGTCAGACCTATGTATCAGTGATAGCTATTTGGCAAGTCAGACCTATGTATCAGTGATAGCTATTTAGCAAGTCAGACCTTTGTATCAGTGATAGCTATTTGGCAAGTCAAACCTATGTATCAGTGATAGCTATTTAGCAAGTCAGACCTATGTATCAGTGATAGCTAATTAGCAAGTCAGACCTATGTATCAGTGATAGCTATTTAGCAAGTCAGACCTATGTATCAGTGATAGCTATTTGGCAAGTCAGACCTATGTATCAGTGATAGCTATTTAGCAAGTCAGACCTATGTATCAGTGATAGCTATTTGGCAAGTCAGACCTATGTATCAGTGATATCTATTTAGCAAGTCAGACCTATGTATCAGTGATAGCTATTTGGCAAGTCAGACCTATGTATCAGTCATAGCTATTTGGGAAGTCAGACCTATGTATCGGTGATAGCTATTTGGCAAGTCAGACCTATGTATCAGTGATAGCTATTTAGCAAGTCAGACCTATGTATCAGTGATAGCTATTTGGCAAGTCAGACCTATGTATCAGTGATAGCTATTTAGCAAGTCAGACCTTTGTATCAGTGATAGCTATTTGGCAAGTCAAACCTATGTATCAGTGATAGCTATTTAGCAAGTCAGACCTATTTATCAGTGATAGCTATTTAGCAAGTCAGACCTATGTATCAGTGATAGCTATTTAGCAAGTCAGACCTATGTATCAGTGATAGCTATTTGGCAAGTCAGACCTATGTATCAGTGATAGCTATTTAGCAAGTCAGACCTATGTATCAGTGATAGCTATTTAGCAAGTCAGACCTATGTATCAGTGATAGCTATTAGGCAAGTCAGACCTATGTATCAGTGATAGCTATTTAGCAAGTCAGACCTATGTATCAGTGATAGCTATTTAGCAAGTCAGACCTATGTATCAGTGATAGCTATTTGGCAAGTCAGACCTATGTATCAGTGATAGCTATTTAGCAAGTCAGACCTTTGTATCAGTGATAGCTATTTGGCAAGTCAAACCTATGTATCAGTGTTAGCTATTTAGCAAGTCAGACCTATGTATCAGTGATAGCTATTTAGCAAGTCAGACCTATGTATCAGTGATAGCTATTTAGCAAGTCAGACCTATGTATCAGTGATAGCTATTTGGCAAGTCAGACCTATGTATCAGTGATAGCTATTTAGCAAGTCAGACCTATGTATCAGTGATAGCTATTTAGCAAGTCAGACCTATGTATCAGTGATAGCTATTTGGCAAGTCAGACCTATGTATCAGTGATAGCTATTTAGCAAGTCAGACCTATGTATCAGTGATAGCTATTTAGCAAGTCAGACCTATGTATCAGTGATAGCTATTTGGCAAGTCAGACCTATGTATCAGTGATAGCTATTTAGCAAGTCAGACCTATGTATCAATGATAGCTATTTGGCAAGTCAGACCTATGTATCAGCGATAGCTATTTAGCAAGTCAGACCTATGTATCAGTGATAGCTATTTGGCAAGTCAGACCTATGTATCAGTGATAGCTATCTGGGAAATCAGACCTATTTATCAGTGATAGCTATCTGGGAAATCAGACCTATTTATCAGTGATAGCTATCTGGGAAGTCAGACCTATGTATCAGTGATAGCTATTTGGGAAATCAGACTTATTTATCAGTGATAGCTATCTGGGAAGTCAGACCTATGTATCAGTGATAGCTATTTGGGAAGTGAGACCTATGTAACAGAGAGTATACTAAGTATAATGCGAATACAAAGACTAATACTATTTTGTCGTTCGCTATTTTGTTGAGTCACGCACGATACCCGTGTGACATTATCTGATTATGGGTTCCTAATAACTTTTTGTTTCCTGAATTGCAGGTAGCAGTTCTCTCAAAAGTAGCTCGGACATACCAGTCAAAGGTGGCCGTGTCATACTGACATGCGGAGATATACGCACTGATGGCACGACCTATTCATGGACCAAAGATAGTAATGGCATAGTCCGACAGTTTGACCGCAGGCTTCAAATAGACAATGTCGACACTGCAGACAACGGAATATACGCATGTGAAGCAGTTGGCAATCAGTTTTACATGATCTCAAACTCAAAGACATTAACTATGCAAAGTAGGTAAAAAATACTATTAAAAAAAAGAATAATTATTTTGTTTGGCTTTTCTATTATCTTTTCAATTATTTTCTATTTTCATTAATAAAATATATAAATGACTTAGAAATCAGTATGGAAGCAAATGAAATTGTTGAATTTTCAAAAATGCATAGTGAGCTAAGCAGGGGGTCAACCGAAAATTGGTAAACGTAGCAAGGTGTCTACAAGACAAATAAAATTAGGGAACAACTGGTCTAGATCAATTACAAATATGATTAATCCAAACTAATTGAGGCAATTACACTTAATATAAGCTTTTTTTTTTTTAAACGTATTTATACTTACATATATTTTTGTTTCCCCAGCTACTATATCAAAACCGTTCATTTCATCATTCGGATCATTCCCATGTGGTGATCGCTTTGGTGAGAAAGGCGACTACTGGCTACTGTGTGTTACCTCATCAGAGACTATAGGGATGACCTACGAGTGGACAGTGTAAGTAGATAACTATCTCCTTTGCTTGTCACTGAGGATCACTGCATGTTCAACATAATATAGCGCTACTCTTATGCATATAGCATGATCAGAGCGATATGGTCCAATCTCATTTTTGGACCAGTTGGTTGAGGGGCTACATGGGAGAAGGTTTCCCGTGCTGCCTTTAGGCGCTCAGTTGACACAACTCTGCTCGAGTCGGGTGTCGAACCTCGAGCCCCCATCATAGGTAGCCAAGCCAAGTTCAAAGTTAGTCAACTATGGTATACAAACTACTAATACTAACTGTCTCACAATATATAGAAGATAAATATGACGAAAAAAAAGACACATTTCGTTGCTAGGTCAACATTTTTGAGACCACCCACATATATGTAGATCAGTTTAACAAAATTGTACTATTAGTGGTAATCATTGTTTCATTCTTTGTACAGTAAAGGCGTGGTGTCCACTACAGTCACCAACAAGTATTACAGCCTACCTTCTATAACAAGTCTCAACAATGGCGACTATACTTGTAAAGCCAAGTTTGGAAGTGTAACCAGCGACTCCAGTGCTACAAAAACAATTACTGTTACAAGTGAGTTAACAAGAGATTTGATTTACTTTTTAATTTGCGTCTCCTTATTTAACTCTTCTTCTCATATCGAAATTATTTTATCATTGAGCCTTTAAGACGTCATGTAGTTCAGATATACATTGGTGAAACAGGATTTTAGCTTTGATTCAATGAATTCTTCTTGCCTCAAAATAATAGTAGTAATATGTATAGCAATATAACTAACATAAAGCTAGGTCAATACATACTCTCTGAAAAAATAACAAGATAAATCCAAATAGAAAGGCAGAATAATTTAAGTTTGAAAAGGCATACCTATTCACCTAAAACGTAGTGAAGCATTAGACTGAGCTTGACCGGAAGCGAGTTCCAAATTTTCGGTCTTCTTAGAACACAAACATGAAGCTGCTAGAAAATCTGAATCCACCTAGAGCAATGATGTTTTGCGTAATTTGCGTGATTAGATCACTATATAGAATATTATAAAAGGTACAAAAAAAAAAGGCATCTCAAAGAAAACTTCAGAAAATATTGAGTCTTGTGTACAAATTAAATAATCAGGACTGGACAGGATGAAACATATATTTGAATTAATGACTAATTCGTTTAAGAAACACGACAGCTCATATAAAATTAATTCCTAGTGAGATCACTTTTTTAAAACTAGAAAAAGCAATGTTTAAAAGTACGACACAAGGTTTCATTATATACTCCCCATGTTCTTGTCAAGAGCCTGCTAAACAGTGAATAAAAAAAAGATGTTCCTAAATAATCAATTTACTTTGTCGCCATATTTAATGAATTTTATCTAACGAGCACCAGGATAACCAATCTGACTATGGAATTAACTCGCGTATAATATTTATAATGTAGCGACTTATCATGAAAATCTATATATTTATATTTAACACTAAGAACAATAAGAAAGAGAACTTTAGTTGTCATTTCAATCAGCCTTGGTCTTGACCCGGAAAATCATTTATTTATTTTTTTTTTAATCAAAGTATTGAAGGTAAAAAATACATTTGGATTTTACGAATTCTACTACAATAGTATTCAATATGCTACCATGTATAAATTATACCATCAAAGCTTCAATTATTGACGAGGATTTGGCAACGAGCTAATGACTCTAAAATTAAAATGTATTTAAATATTGCAAATTCACATAAAAGATTCCAATTTAAACACATTAAAATAAAATAAAAATAAAATAAAATAAAATTAGTTATTTGAAATTTCATTTCCTAGAACCTGGCTTGCTCTGTTACCATGACAACGTGTGCATTGCTGCCAAGACTGGCTACACAGGGAAATGTGACACCAACGACAGGTGTACATGCTCTGATGGCTACTGGCAGGAGGGAGAGATCTGCACAAGTAAGTTATGACTTTGGAACTTTGAAGTGGGACTATCCGTTTTGTTTATACATGTTAAACTGTTTGTTTTTTCAATTCCTCTATTCAGCTTGCAAATTCTTCATTGGGTCAAAAATTAAAACAAAAACCTGTTATGGACGCGGGTATTAAAAACACCTCTAATAATTTTCCTAGAAATTGACAGTTTACGTATATTTTTATTTGGTTGGGGGGGGGGGAGGAAGAGTTACTAGCTTGTTAGCCATACAGGGATAAGGCTGGTTTTGATCGTTAGGGTTTTTTAAAATATAATACTCTTTAAAATTAATATTGGTCTGGATGTCTAGACGTTCTTTATCTTAAACACACACACACATCAGCGGATATTTCCGCATGTAGTCATAAAAAGTTATATAAATACATTTTGCTCACCATCTTCTAAGTATGGAAAACAGACTTAAGTATATCATAGCTAGACTTACCGTAAAGTTGGTAATATATCGTAAATCTTTTTTTTTATTCCTACTTTTCTTTCTTTTTCTTACTGCACACTTTTTCTCAATTACTTTCTTCCTTCTTACTTTTATTCCTTCTTTCTTTCTAACATTTTTCTTTCTTGCTTTCTTTGTTCTTTACTTTCTGTCGCTTCCTTTTTGCTTCCATATTTATCCAATTAACGCTTACAATATAATTGTTCAGTTATTGACATTTAAAATTACGAAAGAAAGTATTGACATTTGAAATTACTAAAGAAAATATTGACATTTGAAATTACTAAAGAAAGTATTGACATTTGAAATTACTAAAGAAAGTATTGACATTTGAAATTACTAAAGAAAGTATTGACATTTGAAATTACTAAAGAAAGTATTGACATTTGAAATTACTAAAAGTATTGACATTTGAAATTACTAAAGAAAGTATTGACATTTGAAATTACTAAAGAAAGTATTGACATTTGAAATTACTAAAGAAAGTATTGACATTTGAAATTACTAAAGAAAGTATTGACATTTGAAATTACTAAAGAAAGTATTGACATTTGAAATTACTAAAGAAAGTATTGACATTTTATTGAACTTGTATTTTCAACTCTTGACAGATGGAGTCCTGGCAGTCATGAGCTCTACCTTCACAATGGCAGCCATCTTACTTCTGACAAAGCTCATCTAGAAGGAAAGCCAAGCTTAGTGTCCATCTTTTATTTTAACATCATCAGAGACATGCACAGTTATGTAATTAAATACCAATTTAGCTTATTGTATCTTAAACTAGTGTAAACATTGAAGCTGTTATTGTAGTGGTTAGGATTTTAAAAGTATTGAGGATAGATGTGTTATACCAAAACTGAATAGCTTACTCTTGAAATACAGCTTAATTCGATTATTCGGGAGGCAATTGTTTTGGTCCTAATAACCGGCTTGTCTGATTAGCAGGATTTAACTGTAGAATAAGATTATTGTTTCGGTGTTTTAAAAATTGTTCTGATTAAGCGGCGGCAGGTTCGATTAACCGATGGCCAAGTTTATCGACAGGTGTGACTTTATTTCTTATCTAGGTATTTGTTGAAAAAACAAAAGAAAAAAAAATAATTTTGATAAAGTAATCTAAGTAGTTATTTGTTGATCGAGGTTTAAATATAGATATAAATATAGATATAAAAACAAAGACTTAGATCCTCCCGCACCATTCGAAGCTTTGGGCTGCACGTGGGGGCACCCATTACATATTAAGCCAATGCTATGTTAACTTGCTATTTATGTTGTTATGTAAATTAGTGACCATGTTACATGTATGCCACCCATCAGACTTATATATTTATAAAGTACATTATCTCATGTCATGATGTCGAATGTCAAAAAGAGGCCAAGCTCCCCCCCCCCCCCCCCCGGGCCCCAAAATCCCTTGTTATGCCACTGCTGAATACACGGATCAAGGGTAAAACAGAAAATTAAATCACATTGATCTAGGTTTTAAAATAGATTTAAACACACAGATCTAGGTTTTGAGAGTATATACAACACAGAGAAAGAGGTAAAAGCGTAGATAAATAGCATAAGTTTAAAAGCACAGATCTACGTTTAAAAATAATCACATCTATTTCCTCATCATACAACAATTCATATTGTATTTTTATAGTAACATTTTTTATTGACTTCCCTAAAGAACGGCCAACTTAAACAATGTTGAACATCTAAATTTATATACAAGTTTACTTTCTTAGAAAATATGTCCATCTTAATATGATCTTGTTATTTCAAACACTCAGCGAAGTATTTTTTTTATTGAATAATTTTGTTTATTTTGTTTCCAAAAAACAATATACTGCGAAATTGATTGTTTTGTAAAATAAGAATATATTTGTTTATATTATTACCATTGTGTTTTAATTATAGACACTCCACTCACACCCATATATATATATATGTATATGGTTTTAATATTATTACGATTGCAGGACTATTATTTTTACAATGAATATAAATATATATATTTGGCATTATGTAACCACGTCATTAGATATTAAAATCGTTCTCAATATATTAAAATGTTGACTCAGTATTCAGGTTTCTATTATCAGTATAATATGTAGTAGCAGTGCTGAATTTTAGTAAGTGGAAGCCCTTGGATAGCTTAGTTATAAATGTATTTCACATTATTAATAAATCTAAAAGCATGTTATATTTGTCAAGAAAGTAATAGAATACTTATAAATTTAACCTCATTCCCTTTACTTTAATACATGTATTTTGTTTAATTTTTTAAATAAAAATATCTTTTTGCAATGTGGCGCCCCCTTTTTAAAGTGAGCTCAGTGGGCTGCAAACCAGTCTTACACTATCGTATATCCGGCCCTGTGTGCATGACAAAAACCTGAGTACGAAAGCTGAAAATAGCATTGCATACTGCTTTATGCACATGAGTCTTTTGTATGTGTCATGTTATTTCTCTTTAGTCATATTATACAATGTCTCAATAACACTGAACTTATTATTAATCTTTTGTCATTAACATTGATAGTTTCCCTTTATTTACTTGAAAATGTTTGTTTTATTTTGTTCTAATCAGATTGAGTACATTT
Organism: Biomphalaria glabrata; assembly: GCF_947242115.1. Lineage (NCBI taxonomy): Eukaryota > Metazoa > Mollusca > Gastropoda > Planorbidae > Biomphalaria > Biomphalaria glabrata. The sequence goes on from NC_074720.1 coordinate 34,703,242, forward strand.
ATAGATTGAGGAATCATACATTTGTTCAGAAAGTATTTTGTTTGAGCTTTAATATAAAAAGTGCTCAAAGAAATATACTTTTTTGGCATAATTTTTTAGCTGATTTTGAAAAGTTGGCATCTAGTATGTTTTCATATGTGTTAACAATTCATCTATGATGCTAAAAAAATGCTAATTTTGTAATACATTCCCATTGGAATTGCGATGTGGACAATGTCATCTGATTGTGAATATCCAAACCAAACTTTTTTCTAAAAATATATAGTGTCGGGTCAAATTAACAATGTTTAGAAAAACAAAAAAATGTATAATAATGAATCTCCTCTCCCTTGGAATACTTTTAAAAATATAACTAATAAGGTAAGATCATTAAAAAAAAGGGTATTTAACAATTCTTATGACATATCATGTGTTTGATAACTCGAATAAAGTGCTCTCTGAAATTAATTTTGAATTCTTTATCAAATAAACATTTTTTATACTTTTTCTTTTATCCAATTAAATGTGTTTTGATTTAATTTTTGTTTATATAATGTCAATAATAGAAATTAGTTAATTTTTTAAATATATAAATATATATACATAAGACCTTGGCCTTAACTAATTACAATTAATCTAAACTTTTGATTGTCAAGGATGTACTTTACATTCATTGAATGTATAACAACACACTGGGTATTGCGTCATGACTGTATTTCTGCTTCACACACACACATTCATATACATACACACAACACCTTCAATGCATTAGAGGTTGATCCTTGTACCAGACAGAGTACTACTGTATTGCTTCTATTACAAATAAACAATGAAATATTAACATGAAATCAAACGAATTAAGACATTGGCCTGACTCTAGCCAGCATCCCAAACAGAAAAGAAACAGAGCAACCAATTCAGTTGTTCCATTCTGTCAAGCACACATTCTAAAGTTTGTTTTATAGAACAGAAAGATGTTACAGACAATAAAACTATTGTTTCAGACATTGTCTAGGACGCACTGCGTAACGTAGCTGGGGGCGACAGACATATCGATGAGATCAAAACTTTATTCTTTCATCAAGTTTCAAAGTAAAAACAATGCGTATCAGGACCCACAACACGTGACCAAAAGAAGTACTCAGGGACCAACACCATTAATCAATACGCTACTGTTTTGAACCTGCGTAAGATACGCACGTGGAAGGGGGTTAGGGGCAGGGGGCGGGGAAGGCTGAAGACCGCTGAGAGTACTATTTCATTTGTCTTAATAGTACCAGATCGTTGGTTGCTATCACGTGACTTCCCAAGCCCAACAATGAAGCTTTCAACCTTGGTCTCCATGGTAGCCAATATATCGAGTATAAAAAGGGGCTTGAACCATCAAAGTGACTGGCGACTTCCAGGTGGGATTCCGTGACAGCAGATTCAGGTGGAAATTGTTGCTGAAGGATAAAGTGAAAGGGGGAAAAGTATTTAAGTATAAAAGACCTAAATCTAGAGTTTAAAAAAACATGAAATTCGTAGAACTATTTACGTCACTCACGTTACTAATTATTTTGATTGGTGAGTGACATATTATTGCATACTTGATTTCAATAATAATAATAATAATAATAATAATAATAATAATAATAATCTTTATTGTCCGTACGGAAATTTGTCTTACTATTTGTGCATTACACCAAACATAAAACATTATAACTATAAGAAACCAAAGTGTACATTCACACCAGACTCACTCATAATTTACATGTGACAAATTGATATTTTAAGAAATGTATGGTTTTGACAAAAAACATTATAACTATAAGAAACCAAAGTGTACATTGACACCAGACTCACTCATAATTTACATGTGACAAATTGATATTTTAAGAAATTTATGGTTTTGACAAAAAACATTATAACTATAAGAAACCAAAGTGTACATTCACACCAGACTCACTCATAATTTACATGTGACAAATTGATATTTTAAGAAATTTATGGTTTTGACAAAAAGCATTATAACGATAAGAAACCAAAGTGTACATTCACACCAGACTCACTCATAATTTACATGTGACAAATTGATATTTTAAGAAATTTATGGTTTTGACAAATTCGTAAAAAAAAAAAAGCAACTAATAAAAAAAACAAAAAAGCAAATTTTCCTAGCATTAAAATAAACGTATATCTTTTATGAGTCAACACTCTGAAACGAAAAAAAAAATGTTAGTGTTAATCATGCTTGAAGTCCAAATAACGTTGTCTTTAACATAAGCTAAAAATATTCAATGTAATCTTAAGATCTTCTATATAATCTACGGATCTTCCATGTAATCTAAAGATCTATATATCGTGTGTAGATAATCTAGAGATCTTTTGTGGATTTTGTGACCCTACTAGGCAAAATAAATTAACATTCAATCTTCAAATGATAAAAGAAAAAAATTATTTTGCAGCATATAAAATGTATTTAGAAATAAAATATTATTTTTCCATACAGTATTTGTTCTCTCTCTATAACTGTCAACTTTTATTAAATGAAAGCTGACAATGCGTTTTTTTAAAAGTCGCACGTATGATTGGCAGGCCAAAATGACAGTTTTGTCTATTCTTCTGGAGATTTTTATGTGTTTTCATGAGATTTTAATAATTTCAGGAGATTTCCATTACCTTTCCTATATTTTGCAATTTCGGGAGATTTCCAGGAAGCCCGGAAATGCAGGAGACCGCGGAACCCATGTTATTATATTGCTATAAACAGATGGTCGTAGGTTGTGTGTATTTTTAGCCTACGCAAATCGCCCCAGTCCAGCGCTAGACGAGCGGTCAACTGTGACCAGTGACAGTACACGCTAGTTCGGCAACGACCTGTGTGTAAATATTACGCACGCAAGTCACGGCGATTATAATCAACCTGAGTGGTCAAGCAACGTTCCATCCCATTCTAGAAGGCCAGTAGAGACACTATAGAAGAGCGAGTGTGTTTGAGTCAAGACACTTCACGACACTTCACGTTACCTTGCAATGTGACCAGGACGAGGCGAAGTTAGAAACAGCACGGTGTGTGAAGTCAGGCGGAGCAAGACTAGGTTTTTGGACAGTTAGTGTAATATTGTTGTCAACTGTACAATGTTGTAATGTATTTGAAATTAAATTGCTACTGTTACTTTGGAGCCCTGAGTTGTGAGGTTCTTTAAGTTCGTTTTGTCTTGTGGTGCAGTTTGAAGAGAGCCTGGATAGTAGGAGAGACGTTAAAATATATAAGTTATAATGGTTTAATTTAATTTTTTACACCTAGATTTAGCGCGGGCCTATGAAAGTGTGGGGCCTTATACAGCCGCATAGTTTGCAGTGGTCTAAGGCCGGCCCTGACTCAATTGACATGTCGAGTTTGTATGTATAAATATAGAAAAAGCGTGTACAAGAAACCGTCTCTGATGAAATTTTCGAAACATTTATTCTTTTACATTACAACTTTTATAGAACCCATAGATTAAATTAGTCTAAATACAATAGAGCGTGTTAAGAGGGCTGTTCAGTCAAGTAGAAATGTATAAAATACAATTATCCATTAACTAAAGAAGTTCTATGATGCCTTTCCGCTTTCACAATTTTCGGCCCTTTTCTATAATAATGACACTTCCTTGCATTTTTTAAAGAATTCTTTAACGGATCGACTCTTCGGTAAACACTTTTCTGCTCTCGATTACTAGATATAGCACCTTGAATTTTTAATCTTTCAGTCATAAGAACGTACGGTAATAGACACACCTTCACATGTTCACACCTTCACATGTTCACACCTTCACATGTTCACACCTTCACACCTTCACATCTTCACACCTTCACATGTTCACACCTTCATACCTTCACATCTTCACACATTCACACCTTCACATCTTCACACCTTCACATCTTCACACCTTCACATCTTTACACCTTCAGTTTCAGGTCTAAAGGGAAAAAAATGCATTTTCCGAAGGTCTCAACTGAATGCTTCCCCATCCCCCCCCCCAACACTACATTTCTTTTGACATCGTGATCTCTAAAAAGGAAAAATCGGTTTGGTTTAATAAACTGTAATAGTTCATTTAACCTCTTTGGAATGTAGGGAAAAAAAGACAGTGCTAGAGAGTATGGTTGTCTTATCTAAACACGCACATGGGTGAAATCATTATCAATCCTTGCTCTCTCTCTCTCTCTCTTTCACAAAAAAAAAAGACTCTAGAACTATCTTTTTGATGCTTTTAGATTAAGTTTTGTTCTGTACAAAAAGAAAGCGGAAAAGAAAACACAATATAACGTAAGGCGAATTAAAAATAAGTAGATTAAGGGAAAAAGAAAAAAAAATACGCTTTAAAAATACAGTCGTATTATTTTTTGGTGCTATTTTGATATATGCGGCCATTAGGGAAATTACGAAAATAAAATACAACTGTTTAGTAGGTACTTCCATATGGTAAACGAACGTGTGTACGAAATTGTATGCAAATAGTTTATGAGGTCTCTATAGGTACATAGGTACTTGAATAGATGTGTGGTATTTTAGGATTTTTCACCAATGATTCGGCGTTGACACCTTTTCTTTTGTAATGCAAACACTGAAGCGTATGCGTGTGTGTGTATGTGTGTTCGCACTGGAAAATGGAATACGCGTGTATTATTAAGAATTGTTTTGTGCAATGCGTGCTGACCAAAATAGTTGACCATATATAACCCAATATGACGAAACGTAAGAAGGGACCTTATATTAAACGGACCTTAACATTCGGCTGTCATTCGGAGGTATTCTTTGCTAGATTTAAGTGGAAAATGAAATGATTAATAGAGATTTGTCATCTTTGCTTAAAACCTATAAATAGCTAGCTTTTGGTGTATGCTGTATACAGAATAAATAGTAAGGCTTGTCTTCGGATCCTAAGATTAATGAGGAATGCATTATTTTCATTGGCTACGCAGCCCCAGCTGTGACCTACATATTTTGCCACATCCAGGGCAAGAATAACCATTGTCCGCCTGTGGTCGGTTAAGATGTTTTTTTCACCGTCTGCGTCTGTTCTCGGCAGCGGATTTTCTTTTGGTTTCAAATGTGTATCCCGCGGTCTTTGTGAGTGACCTCCAGCTGTCTCGTTCTGATGTTGCATGCAACCAGGTGCTCCATCATGGACATACGGTGGCAAAACAAACAACGATGTCATTGCGATCGCTGGTCTGATAGTTACACTGGGCAGGGCACGTATCCAGTATGGGGTACGAACATATGCCAAAAGCAGTCTTTTTTTGGTGAGCTAAAAGTGGTCGGCGTAACAGAGGTGCCCCACAGAAACGCTTAAAGACCAGCTTAGGCGCCAACTTGCCACTTGCCTTAGCTGACAGAATAAAGGAAGTGTTAATAACTTATAAGTATGCTTTATTTTAAATAGGTATATACAAAAACAGCGAATGTGACTCTTCATAACATGCAAGATAGCAGGACCAGGAGAGTAACTAACGCAATCGTAAACCGTTATCAGTATGTCTATCTCAACAAGGTCCATCCAATATGAAAATCAAATAAAATTACCAATAAAATGCCCAAGTACCTACAGTGACTTGATAAAATCTAATAGTGGTCTCTGATCGCACTCCAAAACTTAAGGTCCACTGATAAATCGAACGGTTTATTATTAATGGACAACAAAGCCATATGGTTAAAATTAGAGCAATAAAAAATTAACTACATAATAATAATTATAGCTTTTATATAGCGCTACTTTCATGCTTATCTGGGGGTATCTGGGAGGAGATTTTCCGTGCTGTCTTTATGCGCTTAGTCAACCCTGCTCAGTCGGGAGTCGAACCTTCATAGGTAGCCAAGTCAAGTTCATGCGTATTTAGCCTCTCGACCACGCTTCCCTCATGACTGATATAATATAATTGATGTTATTTCACTATATATAAGCGAAGCTTTTCAAAAACTATATTTTTATAAACTATTTTTTTTTAAATATTTAACTCTTAGCATTGCAGATTCAAAATTTTCTAAGCTGTTCCGTTGGTACCCTTTTTCTTATTCTTTTTTTTTGTTGTTGTTGGCGACATTGAAGTTTTATTTAGCGACGTTGGCACTGTAGTTCTTATCTTATCTTATATAATACGGACTTTACTTCAAAAAAAGAAGTAGATTACGTCCTACGCGTCATGCATTTTTTTCATATTAACCAATGACCCAAATTGTGCCAAGTCATTGGTTTTCCTGGATGTCTCATGCTCTAATAGTACTAGGGCAGAAGGAGCAGTTATACAAATTTGTCCTAGCATATGGAATGAAGAATGCGCCTTTATGTTTGTGTCTTTCTGAGTATTTTATTAAATTTTGTTTTTGTATTTGAAGATTATGGTTCAGTGTTTTATGTATAATTGCTACTTTACTTTTAAGTCTTCTATCCAGAAGGCTTTCTAAATTTAGTGATTTTACTAAAGGTGTTACTCTAGTCAAATATGAATATTCGTTTGTAATGAATCTCACTGCTCTATTTTGTGTCTGTTCCAGTTTCTTAATGTTTTCTTGAGTTAAGGGGTCCCAAACGGAGGATGCATATTCTATTATTGGCCTAACCAAGGTTAAATAACATTTTAGTTTTATGTTCTTATTTGATTTATAGAAATTTCTTCTAATAAACCCTAATGCTTTGTTTGATTTTTTAAAATATAGTTTTATCAATCTGGGGATTCCATGACAGTTTTTCATTTATTATAACACCTAGCCATTTTGCGTTTCTAGTCTGTGTTACTGGTTTACCATGAATAAGATAAGTGGAATTGATTTGTTTTAGTTTTTTTTTTGGTTACTCTTATTAACTAACATTTCTCTGGGTGGAAAAATATGCTCCAATTTGACAACGTTTTTCATGTAATGTGTAACTTCCAAATAGTTATGTTAATTCACGAGATCCAGTTAAAGAAGTTTATCTTGTAAATATAAAATCAATGGCAACTGTGAATGTTGTCGTCTATCTATAGTGGTGCAAGTTCAAGTACTTGGTATTCTACATGACTACTAGATGGCTGCCTGGTCGTGCGGTTTACGCGCAGGACTGTCGTTCGGACTTATTGATGGTCCTGGCTTCAAACCCAGCCCGCTCCCACCCCCGTCGTCCTGCGGGAGGTTTGGACCAGGAAGTAAATTATCTTCAACTCTGAAGGAACATCCGAAACATAGAAAAACATTTTACAAAACAAACCAGAACAAACAGATTCAAATAAAGCCGCTGAGTTAAACAATAAAAACTATTTATTCCAAAATAAGGGCAAGACCCAATGTCACTAGAACTAAAAACATGTCTTGTCCTTAGCGATGGTGAAGTAAGTCTTTTCTGTTTATAAACTATTTCGTTGTGTTTTTTTAATTTACCGTCACGTCACTAAAGTAAATCTCCGATCAGTCCCAATTCCTACGCGTCCAACTATAGAGACATTACACAACCAACGTGTTTAGGCCTCGTGTGGCGGTCATATCATTTTGTAATACGAGTGTGACACAATGCAGCAAGAGCCTAATGAAACCTCTTTGACTTTATTATTGACCGTGGCTAGAAGTTTGGACTGGCCGAATAGCACTGCGTCACTCACCGGATTCGGTGCGCTAGCTGGGGCATCACAGTGTTACACGCACTAGCGGATCCAGAACTTTGGAATGGGGGGGGGGCGATTTTTTTCAAAACCCTAACCCTAACGCCCAGTAAACCCTAACCCTACGCATAAACGTGCATACAGCGCGCGCGCGCACACACACACACACACGCACACACATATATATATATAATTATGAGAATAAAAAAGCAGCATTTCTCAACCTTCGGCGAAAAACAAAACAACTGGGGCAGCGCTATAAAGTTCTCTGGTGAAGTTCGGGGCGAAGCCCCGACGCTATAAGCGTTTTCTTGCTTTTTTCACTGCAGAAACGCATTCTCCTGACAAGTACAGCTCATTATTCATCAATGGAGTTCGGGGCGAAGCCCCGACGCCATAAGCGTTTTCTTGCTTTTTTGACTGCAGAAACGCATTCTCCTGACAAGTACAGCTCATTATTCATCAATGGAGTTCGGGGCGAAGCCCCGACGCCAAAAACGTTTTCTTGCATTCTTCATTGCAGAAACGCATTCTCCTGACATCTACAACTCATTACCCATAAATGAAGTTCGGGGCGAAGCCCTTCGCCCCGACGCCAAAAGCGTTTTCTTGCATTCTTCTCTGCAGAAACGCATTCTCCTGACAACTACAGCTCATTATTCATCAGTGGTTTCCGACGCCAAAATCCTTTTCTTGCATTCTTCATAGAAGAAACGCATTCTTCTGACCTAAAGCTAATTTTTCATACTATTAAAAAAGGACCATTCGAATAATGTTGTACTTGAAAAATATTCTAATATGAATTTATAGGCCCTTAATACATTGCAAATAAAACCGATTTGTTCCTTGAGAAGATAAGATACCCCACATATTTAGATTTGGCTTTGAGGATCGCCGCCGAAAAAAGAATTATTCGATAAATAATATTCAATAAAATTGAAGTATAAATTGTGAGTTATAGTCCCAAATTTATTTAACTAGAAAAATTTCAGATTGAGTAAAGGTTGGGAAAAGGCGACTATGTTTAGAGTTATTTGGGTTTAGAACTCCTCAATCATGACTCTTATACTAAAAATTTCGTTTGAATTCTAACTTTCTTAAAATAATTATGATAAATTCATGTGAAATTACATAAACTATGTCTGGAAATGAGAGGGGCGGTAGAGTGAAAACGATTAATCCTCGCTCCTTTAATAATTTCTGCTTAAGATTGCATTTGGCATTAAAGAATAGGGGTGGGGCGACTCAACTAATTTTGTTCACAAACTATGATTCTCCATAAAAATAGGACCGCCGCCCCCCCCACTCAGAGGGCTAGAGTGGGAGGGCAGTACATGCAATCACTCTCCCCCCAACTCCACCGAATCGGCCAAGATACCAGAAGGGGATTGACATAATATAAAATTTATATATTAATTGAATTAATTTTGTACACAAACTATGATTTCTCCATAAAAGTAGGACCGCCCCCCCCCACTCAAAGGGTTTAGGCAGTAGAGGTATTCGCCCCCCTCCCCCAATCGGCAAACAGGGAACGACATAATATAAAGATCGGTTAAAATATTAATAACAAGTTTTAACCATATATATATTTAATTGTTTCTGTTAGCAAGCTGTGATTTCTAGAAATAAATTGGACCGCCCCCCCCCCACTCGAAAGTGTATGGGTGAGGGGGGGCGGGATTGATACCATCGCCCCCTCCCGACCCCACCAAATCGGCCAACATACTAGAGGGGGGGGGCGAAATAATCTAAAAATAGGTTGAAATATAAATAATTAGTATATATTACTAACATAAGTAATAAATTCGTATACAAATTGTGTGAATGCTATACTAAAATTCGTCCGCCCCCCCCCTTCGGGGGGGGGGGATCGGCCGAGTGGGGGGGGGCGATAGCCCCTACCGCCCCCCCCCCTGGATCCGCCAGTGATTACACGAATAGGCCTCTTTAAATGATATTGATTTACGTTATGATAGAATAAAAACAAACAAACAAACAAATAAATGTATTGACAGAATTAAAAAAACAAATAAATGTATTGACAGAATTAAAAAAACAAATAAATGTATTGACAGAATTAAAAAAACAAATAAATGTATTGACAGAATTAAAAAAACAAATAATTATTTATTAGTCCTTGTACGTTCATGTCAATAATTAATTGAGCCTAACAACTTCTATCTTTAGGTACCCCAGGCGCAGATGGAGCCACCTGTACGACGTATTCCACCTGTCAGGTTACAGACTTCACTTTGTCCACGTGTGCCAGCAATAAGTGCGCGTGCCTCAACTCCTCCTATGTTCCTATCAGGTCTGGATGTGCATGTAAGTTATCTCGTAATTCAAAAGTCAAGGACTGCCTTAGGAGGCCCTAGGTGGAGTGTCATTGGTGGCCCCAAATAAAATAGAAAAAAACAACAACAACCAAAAAAATAAAAGATAAAACAAAAACAAAACAAAAAACAACACAATTTAAAAAAAAAACATTGAGCTCTACTATGTTTTTGATTTGATCCAAATTTCGTGTTTTTTTTTTTAAAGTCTGTGCCAGGGTCTCATCAATTGGAGGCCTTATGCGGATGCCTAGTTTGCCTATGCTTAAGGCCGGCCCTAAAACAAATGGCATACCAGCCACGTGGCATGGTTGTCATCTTATGCCTGCCTAGTCGTGTGTAATGCGATCTGGACTATCGAGTCGATGGTTCCGTGTTGGAATCTGCCCGCCGCCATCCCCTGTCTACCTGCGGTAGGCTTGAGCCAGCATGTATAAATCTTGAACTTTACTCTGAAGGAGCTAATAAAAATTATTTGCAGTTACTCTTTCTATATTGAGAAATCTAGTCTTTGAATGAAATAGACTGCACATTGTTGAAAAAATTAAAACTTCTAGATAGGTTTTGAATCTTTTTTTTTTATGGAAAGCATGAGGCAAAATTATATTTAAAAAATGTATTAAGAGGTTCCTTTGTTTCTAGTTAAAGTTAAATTCACCTATTCTTAATTTTTTTTCTGGGATTTTTTTCTCATTGGTTTTAATTCTGTGTTTCATACTAATTTTCCAAAATCTGCTTTTTGTGTGATTACCTTTGCAATTTGTTAAAAATTTCAATCTTATTTTTACCGAGTTACAGTGGCTATAACGAATAAATAAGAAAATGTATTATATATATATATATATATATATATATATATATATATATATATATATATATATATATATATATATATATTAACAATTCTAGACAAGTTTTTTTGCATATCATTCCTAATCCACACAGTCCCAGAAAATATCATGAGAAAGTTAAGTGCACAGATATTCCAGGCAGTCCTACGGTTTCGGGGGCTTGGTGGCCGTGTGTAAAAATAGATTGGTTTCCGTGTTATGTAGACTTTTGGAAATTTCATGTCACCAGTCCTAATGGGTTTACGTTATCTGTATCAGATGTAGAAATGTATGCGGATCGCAGCCGGGTTACGTTGTCATGAGAAAGACTGCCCTCTTCTGTATTCTTCGGAATCAAAATCATTGTCATTATATAAATTAAATACATTTTTTGGGGGGAATAACAAAAATATTTGTACAAGTTTTATAACAGTGAAGTAGTTGAAGATATTCACATGCAATGCTACACTCAGACTTTAGCTGTCGATGGATTACTCACATTATTACTAACATTCCGTATACACTATCTACAGTAGGACTCAACCATGAAGTGCTCCATTCATTGCTACTAATATTAAATTGGATAAAGCCATATATATATATATTGATACACCTTAATTGTCAAATATAAGTTTTCACAAAAAGAAGTTCTTCTTGTAATTCTTGATCCATAATAAAACGGGAATATGCCAATTAAAAAATGCTTCATTACGGTTGATTTGTGCATTTACATAAAGAATAAGTCATAATTACATAAAACACTTTCAATTTCCCAATTCATTTCATCAGTAGGCCTTTGAAAAGTTTTGTTGCTTTAAGGAATTCTTTAATAATATCAGATGCAGTTTTGTGTACAAATTAGTTTTTAAACTTCTTCAGCGGCTGGCAAATTTTGTTTTTCGCCTATAGAGGGATGTTCTCCGAAATTTGCAATAATTAAAAGATATTTACAGACACTTGCAAACCATGATCTTCTCTTTTCTGATGTGAAAGCAAAGATTTTGTCCATTGTAAGGTCTTTTCTCAACTTTATCATTGACTGTTTAAACGTTTTTCAAATCTAAATACATTTTATCAAGGTGGCATCGCCTCAAAGGATTCTTCAGCTTAGGTGGTTTCATAGTGTCATTACAGTCATTGCATAAACTTTGTTACACAAAAAGCACATTTGGCAATATAAGATCAACAAGAAAAAAGCCAAATTTCAAATAATTAACACCACTGTCTGCTTTTCATATTGAGGTTCGGCCATGCTAAATATTAGTTACCAATAGACTAAAATGAGCTATTTAAATGAGGCATTAAAATTTACAATAATTTTTCATCACTACAATAGATTTAAATTTAAAGGATCACTTATAATAAGTTATACGATAATTTATATTTGTATGAGATAATTGTTTATTTCATTGATGTGAGATCAACATTAAAATCACGACCTTCTCAAATGTGAGTCACTCTCGTGGACCCCAATTTACATGTCATAAATCCCCAATTTTTTTTTTTCACTTTTGTAGACCCCTTGAAGGAATGGAGAAAGACGGTCAACGAGTCTTGTATGGTGCCCCAACTGTCCAATAGACTAAGGGATAAGTAAAGTAAAAAGGTAAAAAAGGTAAAAAGGTAAAAAAAAGACCCCTTGGAAGTTTTCGTAGACCCCTGGTGGTCTATATAAGCCACTTCGAGAATCACTGGGTCTAGATATATTACAAATTTAATTACATGACTCATCCAAACTAATTGATACAACTACGCTTTTTGTTTTGTAACAAGTATTTAAAAAATGTTTTTCGTGTTTTCTGCTTCATTCTGCCCTTTTGGCCGGGGTATCACTGCGTCACTTGGGTTGAGAATCACTGCCTACTTATCTTCTAATAGTATATTGAGCTAGATTTCATCTCTTTTCCTCCTACAGTACAACTGACCAAGCCTGTAATCACAGCGTCGGACCCCACAGCATTAACGACTCTAACAAACTCCAACCAAGTTATAGCTGGCTCAAAATTCGTTTTGGCCTGTAATGTACAGGGGGCAGCAACATACGAATGGTATAAGGGAGGTACCAAGATATCCAGTGAAACTGCCATCACCTACACTGTGACTAGCGCCGCGGCTGAAAACGTGGGATCATTCACGTAAGTTTACTAGCAGATATCATTGTACGTTGAGCAGCCTGCACATACCTCTTGGATTTTTTAATATTTATATAAGACTTAAATCTAAATATATTTTTTAAGTAGACCTAAATTGAATATTAGTTACTGATCGACAAAGGATTTTTTAACTAAAAGGTTAATTACAGTAATCTAATCTTTGTTTATACATTCGTTTCTAATTTCCTGATTATATTTTTTAACCAATAAAATATAGTAAAAGAGAAAAAGAGAGAGAGAGGGGAAGAGGAAGAGAGAGAAAACGAAATGTGGCGATATGATCAAAGATAATAATAAATGTAAGAAAGTGAATTGAGGTGAATCGGGGGATATATTGAAATAAATTAACAACGTTAACGGCGCCATATTGACAAATCAGCGTTGCTTACCAAATAATAAAAAAAATATTTTGTCTTCAAAATGAAAGAACTAAAAAATTTTCTTCTGAAATTCTGAAACTTGCAATTTTTAAAACAATAGGTTATTAAAATTTCAGTATCGCCGTATTCTATACACCGGATACACCAAACAAACAACTTGTTATTGATGAATATGCCAGCTTAATAGAAAATCTGTAAGAGTATTCAAATCACTTTCTCCGTTAACTTGTATCTTTCGGTCTCAGAAGACAATGGAGGCGCTTCCAACTGGTATTAGAGAACAGGATCGTGAATTGCCCATGATTCTAGGTCTCTATCTAAACCTTGCTGATAGGGGAAACAAATGTTGTGCTAACGTTTTGCAGAAAATAAAAACAAAAACATAAGAGTCACAATGTCCTAAGCCAGGGGGATCCACTCCAGATGTTTTCTCAAGGTTTAATCCCTTATTATTAGCATCACATAGCCAGGGAGTTTTAAATCAGAGTACTTCTATCCACGAGGAACTGCTTCCAGGCTTGATGAACTACATCTGCCCAAATATTTTTGCTTAAGATTTCTCACGTACCCGTTTATCTCTTCTGTCCGGTGAATCCTTTTCGACGAGCTTAATATCTAAACCGCACAATATATAAGCAACAAACGCCATAGTGACTGGCTTGGTATTTTATAGCCAATATGAGCTTTTTCCTATTGATAACACCCTGGCCGTGATAGCTTTTGAATCTACTCACTTGGTAAAGGTAGCCTTGCGATCTATGGGGGCAGATGATGTAAAGCTCATCTGTTTGTATGGTTAGCGAGGGTGTCATGATTCCAGCACAAAGCAACTTTACTTCCCCAACCAATGACAGGTACCCGGGACTTGAAGTTGAGATCCATGGGCTTTAATTGTCAATCACTCAGCACTGAGCCACCACGCACCTATTCATAAGTAATACCGATTTAATTATATGAATGATTTAATAATTTTGAGTTTTAACATTGTAGATTCACATTTCATTGTATTCTCTTATAACATAGCCACCAACACAATCTTGGAAAATAAGATTCTTTGAAAATATGTAATGGACAGAAAATTTGCAAATATAAAAAAAAACCTTTATCAAAAACTACTTTAATAGCATGCCAAAAGATTTGTATTTGGTTATTGTTTTTAATATTCATAACATGAAGTATGACAGAGTTCGAGGGATGTTATATTATTTGTAACTATTAATCACATTCCAAGAATAATTAAATGTAGACTTATAATGAAACAGTTTGATGTGTCTTAAAATGCTAATTAAATCAGGCTATAAATGACTACTGTCCTGTTAAAATGTTATTACCGAAAGGAGTAATGGAAATAAGTACTCCATTGCCTAAAAATGCTTCCAATGGCATGCGTTTCAAATAACCTCTAACAACCAGTCCAACTACTGACCCTCACGTGTGGCTCAGATATTGGGTCCGGCGTAACTTATCACTGACAGAAGGTGAGTAACTTGCTCCTAAACCAGTAACCTTCTGACAGGAGGAACTCGTTAGCCCTCGTTGTCTACCTATTTAGTAGAGGAAAACTCAAAATCCAAACTCCGCTGTCTTGTAAACTTAAGAACATGGGAAATGCTTCGGGAATCAACCCCGAGGAAACATCACGAGCTGGTGACCCTTATGCAGCTTGCAGGACACACTGCCAGAGCCGTTAGATCGTCTAAGAGCTGGGCTGAAGGCTCTTCGAGCTCTAAGTTTGAAAAAAACCTGTTTGAGCGTCAAACAGTAAAAAAAAAAAAAAACCTGCGTGAACCACCGTTCCGTCTGGAAGTGACCCGCCTCTGATCCCAAACTGCATCGGCACTTGCCACACTGATGTGTGGGCGACTTTGTTCCAACCATAGCTTATGCCCATGTATTAATCTCATTTCTATGATATAATCCATAGTCACTTCGCGAATGAACGAGGCAATAGTAAAATGTCTATCAAAGCTGATAACGTAAGAGAGAAATTGGATAGAAAAGGGCAAATTATAGTGATTATCATGATTCGAAAAATAAAGTCTAACGTATCTTATGTTCATATAACTTTGAAGTCAATCTTCTTTGTTTAGATGCAAAGGCATAGGCTCGGAGACGACACTGACATCAGAATTAAGCAACGCGTTTGTGATGGAGCTGTTAGGAACTGGTGGATCAAGTAAGTCTACTTAAACGTGTGGAATATACAATTTATAAACAAGCAAAATAATAAAAAAAATACTTAAAAAAAAAAGCAAAACAAAGTTTAATTTAGTTTGGATCAGTCATGTGATTAAATTAGTAGTGGATCTAGATCTAGACTAACAATAATAATTCTGTGCGATTAAAAATATTTTTATTACTATATTATATCAACTCACTCTTTATGGCAAAATGTTTGCACACGTTATTTCTCTATTGGTAATTATTGATGATTATTTTGTTTGGTAACTCGAACAAAGGAAAGAAATTTCACTTGACTGATGCGCTCCCTGGTCATGGCCACATTTTTATATGCTTGCGAGTCTTGGACATTGAATGCAGAACACGAGAGGAGGATCCTAGAAATGGAATTGAGATGCTACCAAATGATCCTAGGCATCGCGTTCAAAGATCTTAAATTGAACATAAAGCAAAGTCAATTAATGTAATAATTTATTTTGTTAAACATTGGCAATAATGTTGTTTGATATAATGCTCAAATACGGATTTACAGCCGCAATGCAAATACAACATATTTTTTGTCCTGATAAAAAAATCTATCGCGATCATTTTAACAGTACGGAGGAAGGGCGCCCCACAGTTTGAGAAACGCTGGACTTAATAGAAAATATCTTATAAATTACAGACTTTCTTTCTTTCCTACTATTTCGTCTTATGTTAATTTAGATGTTACAGTTAATTAGAGATATCAAGTCCTTGATTTCTTTCCAGATTCAGATAACCCGATTCAAATTCTAAGAGTACTCAAAATAAAACTATTTGTTTTTTTTAAATTAAAGACCTTTTTTGTTTTATAACTGGTTAGTACAAAAATAAAAAGAAATGAGTGTGGGCTGAGAGTTAGATAATAGAAAAACTGCAAATAAATTCATTTAATGAGAAGTAGCTGAATTGATGTGTTAGAAAATTGAATATGAATATGTAGCTCCAAAATTAAACAGAGAACAAAATAATTTGTTCATTTTTCAGCCACGTCGAGCGTTCAGCCGACAGTGAATGTACCTGTCGCCTCTGTGGTTTCCGGTTCATCGATCACTCTCGGTTGCTACAATATACCTATTGGATACTCAGGATCTATAAAATACCAGGTATTGTGGTCGTTGCTCACTATACAGTAAATGTGTGAAGTATTTTATAATTATACGACTAAGGCTTGAGATCTGTACAGATATTATTAGAACGTGTACCCAGGCTTTCAAAAATTGTAATTAAGCAGGGCCGGACCTTGCATGGGACTCTTCGCTACCACTTAACGTTCTACGTTTTATGATTGAGCGGGTGGCGTGTGTCTTTTAAGATTTTTCCGATTTTACCGAGCCTAGTCTTGTTTTTCATAGTCACGTCATTGTTGCTAAGAGGCGAGGTGGCTGAGCGGGAAAGCGCTTGGCTTCCGAACCGGAGGTCCCGGTTTCGAATCCTGGTGAAGATTGTGATTATTAATTACGAGATCTTTTGGGCATCTCTTCTGAGTCCACCCAGCTCTAATGGGTACCTGACATTTGTTGGGGAAAGGTAAAGGCGTTTGATCGTTGTGCTGGCCACATGACGCCCTCGTTAAAGTAGGCCACAGAAACAAATAACATCTGCCCTATAGATCAAAAGGTCTGAAAGGGGAACTTTACTTTTTACATTGTCGCTAAGCCTAAAGTTAACCCTTTTATTGAAACTATTAACTTTTCGCCCCGAATTTTTTAGTCCTAACAAATAACACTAGAAAGATAATTTTAACTGTTATGTAGAAAAAAAAACCCACACTTATTTCTTCAATTTAATAAACGCTTTTGTAATTATTTAACACTGAAGGTTGATGGTACAGACGCGGATGCTACTATACAAATTACTGACACCAACAAAGGCAAGAGTGTTACCTGTGCAGTTGACAGTCCATCTGGAGTAATAACATATTCAAACCCAAAAAGTGCCGCAAAGCAACTACCGACATTGATAAGTAAGAAACATTATAAAATAACTCAAAGCTTACCCTCACATGTCGTAATTGGGATCGTTTTAATATACATTGAAAGTAGTGTTTAGAGGCAAAAGCCACTTGATTACTATCAAGAGCTTGAACATGGTAACTTCTCAGATACCTCCTACCTTTTTAGTCAGATAGTGAACCATATCGTACAAAGCACTCTGTTGCATGCAATATTCTTTATATAAAAATAATTAAATAAATAGGTTATTAATCTATCTATCTATCTCTATCTATCTATCTATCTATCTATCTATCTATCTATCTATCTATCTACCTTCATATCTATCTATCTATCTATCTATCTATCTATCTATCTATCTATCTATCTATCTATCTATCTATCTATCTATCTATCTATCTATCTATCTATCTATCTATCATCTACGTATAATTTATTGACATTTTTTCCCAAAATGTTAAAATTTTTTAAAACTTTATAAAGTACCTCTTTCATTTTAGCCAGTATCCAGTCTGTCAGTGTCAAGGCCAATAGCAAAGTAGTAGAGGAGGTGATTGACAAGAATACTTCTCCGACTGTCTCGTTGACCTGTGCTTATTCACCTATAAAATCGTATCTGGGTTCTTCTCCATCTATAGTTTACGCCTGGAAGGTATGTTTGTCTACGTCACAATTCGCTATAAAATGACTCAACAGTGACATGCAATGCCACAATCTATGGGATATCGTAAAGACCAGCGCATTGGCAACGAGCTATTGGTCTCAACTGCCCACAGGTTGTGACGTTGCATATCAATGTTCAGATCTTCTATGACGATTGGTCTTGGTTTGTATTGAATAATCTTTAATTACTGACACGCTTTAAGTCAGCAAGTAGCTAGTAAAGGGCGGGACAAGATTATTGGCTGTTGAAAATAGTATATGTATGGAAACTTCCGGAAGTCCTTTAAAAATATATGCTATGAGAGTCCTCGAATGAAAATAAGCTCTATCGTAGGGTCAATAAATGCGTAATAATCTAGAAAAATCTTGTTTACGAGAAAATTAAAGGAAATCACACTTTCAATTGGGGTGATTATTTATTGGTCAGTAGTTATTGATTGTCAATATTTTCAATGTGCTTCATTCATGTAAAAATAATAGTATTCGTCAGTCAAGCTATTACACGATTTGTATAACTGATTTACGTTCAATGTCGTTAGAGCACTAGTTTCACTGAATTGAGTTTGAAAAATATTACAGAAAAGAAATATATAGGCCTATTACTGACTTGATTCTTGTGTGTTTGTTTAAATAGAGAAACCTTAAAACTCTAATATCTTAAGTTTTTTTTGAGGAGAAACTAAAGGTATAAAGAATAGTGTAGACAACAGAACAGTAAAAAAAAAAAGACATGACTAATAGTGAACGTAGTGAACATATAAAAAAAAATGGAAAACAAGACATTAACACACGCATTTAACGACATAACTTCTTTTATACATATTTTATACGGTCATTTTTTTCTCTTACTAATGAATGTAAGATTTAAAAAAAAAAAAGGAAACATTTTGACCCCGTGCCCTCCCTTCAAGAAAAATACTTTAGTTAAACGGCCACCTAAAGGTTTCCAAATAGGCACGAGATAAAAAAAGGTACAGTAAAAATAAGTTACATTCGATAGAATGAAATAGTCAGAAATAAAACAAAAAAAAAACAAAACAACAGAATAAAATTTTCATTAGCTGAAAAAAAAATGGCGAGTAGGACTCCTAATTTGTTTGTTCTTTTTATTCGCCATTATGTTAACAAATTATTGTTCTCACGTCCAAGCTATAAAGTCTTGTAAACACTTACAGAAAAATGGTAACGATATCTCTTCAACATCTGAGAACTTAATTCTAACAGAAGGAGGAAATTACAGCTGTTCGGTGAAAATGGACTCTCAATCAGCTGTTCCGTCAAGCAATAAAGTGGTGGTAACGCTCAGTAAGTAGGCTATACCAGCTGAGTAGTCATATATGTTGCCCCTATATTTGTACCCTTATTACTTATTAAGCACTCTTTGAGGCATAATTTTAATAAAATGGTCACCAAATTCGTTGTAAGTACACATCTCTCAATGATTGTGCTGCTTGATATAGCGGGGAAATGTATATAGCGTTTTATAAATTAAAGTTTTCATTCTTCTAGTAACACAGCTGGAAAGTCAACCAATGTTAACGAGCCCCTCTGGCTTCCGGTTAATAATAATAATAATAATCTTTTTTATCCATTAGGAAATTTGTATTTCAATTTGTGCATTACACCAAACTAAACATTATAATCATAGAAAACCAAAATATACATTCACACTAGAATCACTTATAATTTACATGTGAAATGTTTATATCTGATAGTTCAATTTTATTTGATTGCCAGGGGAATGACAGCGTTTTTGTGTCTGTTTGTCTATGCTATCGGTGTCTTGTATCTCTTTTGTGATGATAAAATCACAAAATTCTAACCCAAAAGTTTTTTTTTTCTGAAATATTTTTAACTTTCTTATAAATGTTTTCCTGCAACAGCTGCACAAATGTTTTTTTTTTTTTTTTTGCCAATGACCTTAAAAATTTAAAAACAAATGCTTACAGTTTTAGACGACCTAAAGTTTCTGTTGCACTTATTATGAAATTTGATTTTTAGTAAAGCGTTTTTAGCGGCCCCCGAAAGGGGAAAAGACGCTATTAGTTTTGTGCGAAATGTCTGTCCGTCTGTCCGTCTGACCGTCTGTCCGTCTGTCGGCCCGTCCCGTTTAGATCTCGTAAACTAGAAAAGATACTGAAAATCCGACATACAATATTTTAGACCATTCAAAGTTCTGATGCAACGGCTACTTTTTTTTTTCTGAAAGCGAAAAATCTAATTTTTAAAATCAGTTATGCAAGCAGTTTTTTAAAGAGAAAAAGCTAATTAGTATGCATTATAAGTTAGACCTAATTTAAAATGAATAATGATCTTATAAACTTCATTTTTCTAAACATTTATTTTATTGCGGAAATTATTATTATTTTTTTTTTGAGGATTCGAATAAGAGTTGAGCCTTTTCAAAACAATCAGATCAATTATAAGACATCAGTTAGGCCAGGGGAGGCGCGGTGGCTGAGCGGTAAAGCGCTTGTCTTCCGAACCGGGGGTCCCGGGTTCGAATCCTGGTGAAGACTGGGATTTTCAACTTTGGAATCTTTGGGCGCCTCTGAGTCCACTCAGCTCTAATGGGTACCTGACATAAGTTGGGGAAAAGTATAGACGGTTGGTCGTTGTGCTGGCTACATGACACCCTCGCTAACCGTAGGCCACAAAAACAGATGAACTTTACATCATCTGCCCTATAGACCACAAGGTCTAAAAGGGGAACTAGTTAGGCCAGGTTCACATCTAACTTTACATTCACTTACACCTATCCTTTGATCTGCGGGACCGTTGGGGCACTACACAAGATCTGTTAACCTTCATTCTCCATTCTTATCTCTCTTGTCTTTGATATAATTTCATTTGGATGTTCTTTCTGAAAATATTGAAGCCTGCCTGGGTGGACCTCTTCGGGGGCCGATTTTGAGTTGTGTTTCCACACAAACTGTCTTTGTAACCTTGTTTTTTTTTAGATCTATCCCAGCACATCACAGCTCGCAAACAAAAAGCGACTTTTTTTTCCTTGGCGCAACTAACGAGGAATATATTATTTAGTTAGCAGTTATTCCTTGTGTTTTATAATTACAATAAATCCACAAATTTAATCTACAACCGATAATTATTGTCAATTGTAGTCAAACTGAATATCCATTTAATCGGATTAATAAAAATATTATCTTATCTTATCTTAAAATTAAGAGAAAAAAAATTAAATTTATACTACAAAAGAACTGTCTCTTTTTTTAAAATTAAAATAACAACCACAGCATTACACAACAGAGAACAGAAACATACACCAGTAGCTTGCCCTTTTTTAGGAGCCCCTGCATTTTGACATTGACATCATGCCATGAGACAATGTACTTAAGAAATATATGTCTAAAGTTCCAATTGGTAAGTATATCTTGCTTACTTAGACTTAGGTCCTCCCGCGCCGTTCGGCGCATTGGGCAGCAAGCTGTCTCCATAAAGATCTGTTATTGGCAATGTCTGAAGCCTCCTTCCACCGAGTGTCCACTGTTCTGAGGTCCTCCATGAAGGTGTGTCGCCAGGTAATACGAGGACGTCCCTGTTTGCGCTTTCCTCGTTTTGGCTTCCATGTTATCGCAACTCTTGGTGTGCGTAATTCATTTTGACGTAGAACATGTCCCGCAAACCTCATGCGACGCTCAGTCACAACCTCACTAAGTGTTCGACTCCCAGTTCGGCATAGGATTTCCCTGTTTCAGATCCGGTCTGTGTAACTGACTCCCAAAACCCGTCTCAGCCATCTCTGTTGAGCCACATTTAGTCTTTTCTCAATTTTGACAGATGACTTCCACGTCTCACATGCATATGTAGCAGTTGGAATGACGATTGTGTTGAGAAGGTGTATTTTTGTCTCGAGTCCAATGGCTTGGCTAGTCCAAATAGGCTGCAGCCTTTGGAAAATGCTCCCTGCCTTTCCTATTCGGCACTCTTTTAATGAATAGTACCGTTGTTTACTGGCAAGATAATGCATAATTAACATATCTCAATTCATATATCGACTCACGTCGTCCTTGTCTTCTAAGACTCATGACGGGATTGTTAATGTGCGTGCTATGTAACAGTTATCTTCTAAAAAATCACCTCAAAGCTTTTTCACGCTTGACAATAAAGGAGGCATTGGGTGACCGAAAAGTTTATGCTCGGTAAGAACGTTTAGGTGAGCTTTTGTTGTATTCTTGTATTATTATTTTAAAAAATAAAACAAGGTTACAAAGACTGTTTGTGTGGAAATACAAACTCAAAATTGGCCCCTGAAGTGGTTCACCCAGGCAGATAAAAAGGCAGGTTCCAATATTTTCAGAAGGAACACCAGAATGAAATTCTTTCACAGAAAAATGACAGGAATCGAGAAAGAAGGTTAACAGATCTTGTTTAGTGCCCCAGCGGTCCAGCAGACCAAAGGATAACTGATGCCTTATAATGAATATCTAATTGATCTATTTGTTTTGTAAAGACTCAATCTAAAAAAACACTTCCGTAAAAAAAAAAGTTGTGTAATATTTTGTAATTTGGATACCGCAGTTCACGCGATAATATGACAAACTAGTTATTAATTGTTGTTTTAAATTATGTCCAACTTATATGCATACTAAATAGATTTTTTTTTTTTTACAAAAAATCTAAAACCATTTGCATAAATATGTTAAAAATATGGTGCATTTTCATTCATTCTTCTAAAGAGGCTCCCGTATTTGTTACTAATAATTGTGAATAGTTGTAAAAGTGGTGTATTTTATAAAAAAAAAACCTGCTTGCATAAGTGATTTAAAAAATTAGATTTTTCGATTTAGAAAAGAAAAAATTAGCCATTGCATCAGAACTTTGAATGGACTAAAATATTGTTACGTATTTCTGAATCTTCTGGCTAAATGTATTAGTAGGCACACAAATAAAAACACTGCAAAGAACTTGACGACTCAACTTTCAGTTTCATATAACTTTATTGACTATTAACTCTAACAATTCGTTACTGTAACATGTAGCGTAGAAGACTGTACAATATCTGTCAGTTTACAGTTAGCTATACTTCGTTGCAATTCATCTCTTCACTCTCTTCATCTCTTCTCAACTTGCATCGAGCCGTATTCCACAGAACAGACCAACGACACACTTCCCAGTGTCGCTCCAGGTCTCCCAAAACTGAACCAAGTCGTACTCAAGTCTATCGAATCAGAGCCGCACACGTCTTACATCGACTGTATCGACTGTAACGGCTCAAGTCCACTGTAGTTCGTTGTATAGACTTTAACGACAGTAGTCCACTCCAGTTAACTCTACCCTAGTTGACTTGCATCGAGTCGTACACATTTCTCCTCTACTGTCTCGCACAGTAGACAACAGTACCGACGACTCACGACTGACTTTCTGGCTTATATAGAGTCCCTAATCGCTTGTCCAAAGTTGCACAAACACGGCTAGTATCCTCTGGAATAACACGTGAGGAAACATCACATCCTGTCGTTGTTTATACATGTCGATTCCAGAGAACACCTGCTGAAGTGTCATCTCGCCGAGGTCTAACGTAGTGACCTCTAACTGTCACTGTTCATTTGTAACAACATTATGATGTCGGATTTTCAGCATCTTTTCTAGTTTACGAGATCTAAACGGGACGGACAGACGGACAGACCTTCCACACAAAATTCAATGCGTCTTTTCCCCCTTCGGGGGCGCTAAAAAAACAATATAGCTACAAACTTCTTGACTTTATTCAACAAGATTTATCTCAATAGTCACAGAACATGGGCGAACACGTGGGGTGTGTGGGGCTGAAAGTAAAAACCGCTTGGCCAGTGGCGTAGCTAGGAATTAGCCATCATCAGGAAGCCCGAGGGGCTTGACCTCTTTAGGGGCTCCTGTATTTTGACATTCGACATCATGATATGAGATAATGGCGTAATATTTAATATTTAATGTAAAAAAAAAAAGAATACTCATACTCATTTGGGGGTTCCCTCATGTGGGGACCCAGGGGCAATTTCAAATTCTCCCCCCCCCCCAATCCCTCTTCATAGCTATGCCGTTGCGCTTGGCTACCTACAAGTGGGCTCGAGTTCAAATCCCTACTCATGCTAAGCTGTTTTTTGCTGAGCGCCTAAAGGCGTAACGGAAATCAGAGCGCCCCCCCCCATGTCCACTTACGAGGTTGGACCATGTCGCATTGAACAGGCTATTGATATACATATTTTTTTTCTTCTATAGCTGACGACAAGCTGCTGACTGCCAGTTCTTACAAGCCCGTCACTGGTGGCCGTGTCATCCTGACCTGTGGAGACGTACGAACAGACGGCGCTACCTACTCATGGAAGAAAGATGATGTCATCATAGCCCGACAATCTGACAGGAAGCTTCAAATTGACAACGTGGTTGATGCAGACAAAGGAGAATATTCATGTACAATAGAAAAAGATCTTTTTTATCGAACTTACGACAGCGTATCAATAGCGGTGCAAAGTAAGTATGTTGACTATTGTTGACACATACATCCTTCTCATAATGTAAAATATTAACTTAGAACAAAACCATAAAACAAATGCTGCTTATTGAGAGACATGGCTGTATATGTGAAATCTTTCCCCTTTTCACGTTTTGTACACATTTTTTTCTCCCATTTCCCAATTTGAAATTGTGCATAATTTTCATAGTCAATGACAATAGATAAATCAATAAAAAAAGTGAACAATAAATCAATTAATGTACTTAAGAATTTTGCTTTATATATAAAAAACAGGAGCTTGTTCTTGAAGTATTGAGATATTCTTCCCATAAGTTTCGTATTGTTACGAATCTCCCTATCCTGGCTCTCTGCAAACTGCACCATACACCACCAAATTAAAGAACTTGACAACTCAGGCTCCAAAGTAACGTAACACTTTAATAGTTGAATAAATAACAGCCAATACTGTACAATTGGCAACACGTACACTGTACAAATATCTCTCCGATAACACTGTTCCGCCGTATCAACTCTTGCACTGGCCTTTCCGTCTCGTTCCGGGCTTGCACTGGGTTCAACAGTTCAGGACTGACTTCACACACTAGGCTCGTTGTGTCGGACTCGATCACAGACCAAGATCAAGACGCCGTTCACCTCAACTGTACTTGATAGTACTCCGCACCGAACCGTCGTAAAGCTCCGTACAGAACCACACCGCTGAACTGTGCTGTAGTCAACCGTACTGTAGTGAACCGGGCTCTGAACCCCCTGCCGTGAACCGTCTTGACTGCGACACCTCCGCTCTTATATAGGGTCCCTACTGGCCTTCTCGAACCGGACAGAACGCCGCTCGACGTTTCTAGGTGGTCAGATGACTACAACTCTCGTGACGCTCCTGAGCTCTGTTCACGACGTCGATCCTTCCCGGACCGCCGTCGATCCTTCCCGAACCGCCGTGTTGACACTCGTCTCGGCTGACAGTCGTAACTCGTCACGGTTGACCGCTCGTCTAGCGCTGGCCTGGGGCGATTTGCGTCGGCTGACTACACACACACCACTACCCCCATTTGTGCCACCACCAGGTTTATAACAGTATATTATCTTAAGGTTTTCTGGTATATCGTAATGAAGCAAAAAGGACTAAAGATAACTTCCCCACATGTGTCATTTTACTGTTTCCTTAATCCGGGTGATTTTTTCTCTAGTATGTGCAAAATAAAATAAAAACCTCTGCCAATAGAAGTCACCAAAAGTTGTAGGCCTACTTAAAACATTGAAAAATTGTCTTTAATATCTTGGACATTGTATTTACAGCTACTATTACATATCTTGGACATTGTATTTACAGCTACTATTAAATAACTTAAACATTGTATTTACAGCTACTATTACATATCTTGGACATTGTATTTACAGCTACTATTAAATGTCTTGGACATTATATTTACAGCTACTATTTCAAAGCCTACTATCAGCACTGTAGGATGTGGTGATCGTTATGCGGAGAATGGTGACTACTGGCTATCGTGCTACACACCTTCAGAAAGTATTGGAATGACCTACGAATGGACAGTGTAAGTGGAAGATGAAACGACCAGCAGGTGCAACACTGAAGGCACATTTTGAGAACCTCGTTTTATTATTCCTGTAAACATTGAGAAAATTGGAATAATTTATTTTACTTTTATTATTCTTAGTTAAACTTTGGAAGGTTATTTTAAAACTCGTGGTTCTATTCTGTATGTGCAGTAAAGGCACCGTGTCTTCAACTGTCAAGACCAAGTACTACAGTCTAAAGGGAATAACAAGTCTCAACAATGGTGACTACACCTGCAAAGCCAAGTTGGGAACGGCGGCTAGTGAAGCTAGTGATAAAGAAACTGTTGCTGTCACTAGTAAGTGTCACGATTGAACACAGAAATTATATTTCTCAAACACTATTTGTTAATGGAGTCTCAATTTTTAAACTGTGGGGGATGCTGGAACTCTGAACTTCGGGATGAAAGGGACGGCCGTGTAGCTCTCTGCATCGCAGTTAAGTCCCAGTTTTTTTTTTCGGCATGTTGGCCATAAAAATTGCTGACACGCGTACCACCGAAAACACAATCGTACAATCCCATGGAAACACTTTATTATCATTTGAGGACAGAGGCTTCGTGGCCGGCGTTTACCACGTAACGGAAACGGATATAATCCATGGAATTAGTTTGTGACATCAAAGTAGTAGGATGTAACTAGAAGCCATCCGTATTTTAAGTTTTTTTTTTCAGAAAAGAAGCTGTCAGCGTTGTTATTGATACCAGCTATTTTCTGTGTTTTATAATTACAATAAATCCACAAATTCTACTACCGACAATTATTTAGCATTTCAAAGAATATAAAATTTTCTTCATTCAAAATGTAAGGAGAAAAATGTTTACTTAGATTAGGTTCATGCTAATTAATTGAACACATTGTAACTATAAAAGTATTTCTGTCAGCGTTGGTTTCTCAGCAAAATACACTGCAACCAAGATGTACGAAAATGTGTACATTGATTTTGTTGGGACGAATTCTTTTTGTGTACACAATACCAGGAGCCATCTTGGTTGCAATGTTATGTCAAGTTTGTTATTATAATAACGTTACTCCTCTTTGGAGTTGGATCTGAGTTTGTTGAGCTGTGCGGCCCTTTTAGTTCCTTAGGATTGGTAAGCTATGAAGCTTATTTTTAATCTCTTGGGACTTAGCTGTTAGCAGCTCTTCTCTGTTCGCCTGTTGTATACACCTTTCATAAAAGTAGCATTCGTAAAGGTCTTTGTGTGTTTCTACAAGGGACTGGATATGATATCACAGCGCAACGGCTATAGCTACGTTCTGGTTAAGAAAGCTCGGGAGAAAGTGTAGGCTATTACTAAGCCATTGGTGTGAGATGTTTAGACCAATGGTGTATTGCGAGCCTTTGGTGGTCCGTGCCAGCTAGGTAAAGCGTGTTATAAGGTGTTAGCTTCGATCTTGTGACATGTATTTGTGCTATAAACTTGTGGTAAGATGACATTGAAGAGCCTCTAATACTCTTTAATCATCACTCATTAGGCTACTTACATATTTTGCGTATTCAATAAACATTGTTCACCGTTGGTTTGCAAAGCCTCGTTTATAAAAATGGACCTCATTCACCAATCGTAAATCCAAGACATTGAGCCACGTGCTTCTCTATCTCTTCTATACAAATTACGATCTAATGTTAATCAACAATCATTATCACTTGGAAGTTGTTGTTTTTTTTTCGTTGTTTTATCAGTATTATCACGTGAATGTTCGTTTAAGTGAATGAGGTCCTTCGACAGTCTTGGTTTGCTACATATTGGGAGAATAAAAAGCCAAATCTGTAAAGAAAATCTATATATGAATATATAAATAAAATAAAAATCCATCTGTATATAAATATGTTAACATCTGTGTTCTGGGTTTGAACCATCTGTACCACTTGTATTTACACGAGGTGTGCCGTTTAAAACAAATGTAACAGGACTAATTCGATGCATGCTATTTATAATCGATTCTTTGTAAGTTCACTTGGTCATATCAACCCAATCAATCAATTTAAATTTTGTACTTAATTACACCTGATTTGTATTGGCTGCATGCGTTATGTATATTACAATAGAAACTTGTTTAATCAATGAGCCATTTCCATTCAACTCTATGACTCTCTCTCTAGCACCAGGCAAAGTCTGCTACAACGACTTTGAGTGTATTGCTGCCCAGACTGGATACTCTGGTGTCTGTGGTACCAATGACAGGTGTACATGCGCTGATGGCTACAGGCAGGAGGGAGAGGTCTGCACCAGTAAGTTTTTCCGTCTCAAGTTCTAGTCCAGATCTATTTTGAATAATTCGCTTACCTTGCCTTATTCGATTACGTTGAATTATTCGCTTACTTTGACTTATTTGGTTACTTTGACCCATTTGCATACTTCGACTTATTTAATTACTTTGACGTATTTACTTTTCTTTGACTTTTTGTCTTACTTTGCCTTAATTGCTTACTTTGACTTAATGACTTACTTTGACTTATTTTCTTACTTTGGCTTATTCACTTACTTTGAATCACTTACTTATCTACTTTTGATTTACATGCTTACTTCGACTTTCATTATATTTCCTTACTTTGACTTATTCGCTTACTTTGAATTACTAACTTACTTTTGATTTACATGCTTACTTCGACTTTCATTATATTTCCTTACATTTCATTATTATTATTATGATATCTTTTATATAGCGCTACGTTCATGCTTATAGCATGCTCAGAGCGCTTTGGTCCAATCTCATTTGTGGACCGGGGGGGGGGGAGGGGCTATCTAGGAGTTGGTTTTCCGTGCTGCCTTTGGGCGCTCAGTAAACACAACTCTGCCCGAGTCGGGTGTCGAACCTCGAGCCCCCTTCTAGGTAGCCAAGCCAAGTGCAAGCGCACTTGGACTCTCGACCACGCTTCCCATTATAACCAAATCTGTCTTTATCTTTCAAACACAATATATAATTACACTAGTTCATAGAGGAAGTCTTCCCCGCTAACGTTCATATGTTGGATGTGTAGACCCGATGGTTTGTTTTACACTAAACTAGATTAGTGTCTAGAAATAGATTTAGAGTTGGTAATATAAATTTGTTGTTTTACACCTTGAAGTTGTAAGTGTTTACTGTTTATCATTTTTCTTTCTTCATCATAAACTCCGTTTCCGCTTCTGTTTAAAATCTTAGCCATGATCCTGCCCATAGTTCTTTTTCTAGACAAATACAAAACAGTGTTGCATTATTTCTTCTACCCTAAAATAACTTTTCAACTCTTGACAGATGGAGTCCTGGCCGTCGTTAGCTCTACCATCACAATGGCATCCGTCTTACTTCTATCAAAGCTCATCTAAGTTCTAAAGACAAACACTTGAGTTCATTGTAGGGTTCAACAAATCTTGAAGGGACTTACATATTGACTTGTTAGTCACGTTCAAAGCTCTCTACTGCTTGTAAATCAGAATTTATTAGCATATTTAAGTGCAAGGGTCACAGATTATGTCATATATATTACAATTATAAAAAGTGATCTTTACTAAAAATTATTTGTGATTATTATTAATATAACTTTGAAAAAAAAAGAAAGAATTAATATAAAATAATTGAAATAATATTGATTAAAATCTTTTTTTGAACAACTATGTGGTAACGTGTCTATTAAGACAAAACAGACTTGAATACATTCCAATGTTTGTAAACCTCTCTTTCCTCTTTTCATCTAGTATGATTTATGTCATCGAAATGCTGCTTCAGATTAAAATGACATCTTTCTGTTGCTGTCTCTCTAACTCTGATACTCTCACTCTCTCTCTCTCTATATATATATATGTCTCGCTCTCTCTATATCTTTCTTTATGTTTGTCCCTCTCTCTCTCTCTCTCTCCTTTTTATCTCTCTCTGTCTGTATATAAATAAATAAATATATAAATAAAGGTACTTTGTCTTACAAGTTCCGGAGTAATTTAATAATAGTTAATAATTAATAATTAATTTCAAACAACAATATATATTTCTGAACACACATCACACGATCAGACATTTATATGCAACATGAAAACGTGAAAGATTGACGGAAAAGTTTTGTTCCAAACTAAATAAGCTACAACTAAACAGCAATACTACATTTTGAAAATTGTGTATGTTCGGGCTGGTGCTTTTACTTGGATACATTGATTCATTCGATACGGGAGCTCATTTTTTACTTTTACACTAATTGTACTTCACACTAAACAATTCATTAAAAATCGATTGAGGAAAACAAAACAAAACAAACTGTCGTTTTTCTAAAAAAACAAATTGCCAGAGAAACGGAAAGCAAATGTTAAACGTGAATTGATTGTTCATCTTCAAAATTTATTTCATGTACTAACTTCCTTAACTACGACGATTAAGAAATGATTAAATTAAATATTGCAGCTTTCCAACATGAAAAAATAATGAATTTAGGTCATAAAGTAGCTCATTACTCATCAAAATTCTTTCCATATCTAAGATCTATATTCGACGTAACGAATATTTTAAAGAAACTGTTCAAAACGAAATGAATGTTTATGTATTTGTGTTTACAAAAAATCGAGATACAGTACAAAATTCTTCGTCATGCATAGTGAATTACATATGTACTTAGATCTACTTTAATGTATTTGGTGTTTAGTGTAAAAATAATAAACAAATCATTCAATGGAGGATACTAGACTACTATTGCACACAATACTTCGTCAAATGCAAATTTTGTTTATTACACAGTTTCAAAATTAAAATAGTTAAAAAAACTATATTTCTCTGTATTTTAGTGTTTTTTTTTTAAATATTATTTTTATTTAGCCAAATAAATCAGATGGAGTACGCATATTATTGATTGCGAAACTTTGGAAAATGTTCAGGAATTTATATAAAAATATATAAATATGAATGAACAATTTTATAAAAGTCTCCATCATAATACATATGTTGTTAATATTTTATTTAGACGTTAGCTTTTTTTTAGCTGATTTTATTGAAGAGTTGGCATTGATTCTGCTGATGATGTGTTAATGATTCAGCCATGATGCTAAAAAAAGAGCTAAGAATGAATGATTTACTAATGTCAAGATAATTCATTTTTTACAATGTTGATGAAGTTTTGATATAAATCGTATAAGATTTGAAACATTATTTTTTTTATTTTATTTTTTTTCCCTGTTAATAGACTTTTTGATGACAAACAATACAATATACATTTTTGTTACAATAAAACAAATTAAATTAGAAAAACATTTGTTACTTTTTATTTGTGAATAACAAAATATTGGTATTATGATTAAATTGGACAAATGAGTATAATATTTTTATATTGACATTGTATGTGTTTGACGATGATATAGTACTCTCTGAAGATTATTTTTGTTATTAAATAAAATTTAGTATTTTCAAAACAAATCGTCTGAGACTTTTTTTTTCAATTTCATGATCATGTTTAAGATGTATGTAGGCCTATAGCTTCTTCGTGGTCGAGGATGTAGATATATAAGCAAACAAGAACAAAACCTAACTATTTCATTCTAACCACACAACTGCTGGATAATTGAATATAAATGTATCTACACACATCTGTATAAGTTTATGGGTTCCAAAGGACTGTCAATGCCGGGGGGGGGGAAGTGGGGATAAGCTCCCACTTTCCAAGAAATGCTCCCATGGCTTGCGTCTCTAAATGCCTCTGACAGTCAAATCCAGCTCCTGGCCTTCACGTGTGATTTCCCCAAAAATCCGGCGGAACCTGTTCTTACAAACTGACAGGAGAAGGGATGAAAGGCGGAACACTGGCGCCTCAAAACCAGTTTAGCTTCGTGTTGATGGGGCACGTCAGCCTAAATAACGCAACTCATCTAGGAGAAGGAAAACTCTGACTCCAAACCTCCACTTTGTGGCGATACTCCCCCGTGTGGGTATCGGGGCTTGGAAATGACCAAGAGTAATAATAACCCCACTGCCTTTCCACTTGGATTTCATTTTCACTAAGGCGAATAATATTGGAGCTATACCTTTCAGTCTGAAGATTAAGTACAGTACAGTAGTTCTTGTGGCTACGAGGTCCTAGCTGTAACCTATATACTTTGCCACAACCAGCTCAGACATAACCGTTGTCCGCTGGTGGTCGATTAATGTCTCCTTTCGCCGTTGACGTTTGTCCGTGGCAGACGATTTCATATTCTCTATATTGATAGCTGTTGAATGGCATATTGTCGCTCACTGTTTCTTCTGGTATGCCATGTCTAGCAAAAATACCTTTCATTGCCCTGATAACACATTCTGCTGTTTTGTTCTCTAGTAGTTTTATTTCAGGGTATTTGGAGAAATAGTCCACAACTAGCAAATAGTCATTGTTTCACAATTCAAACATCTGTCGCAACCTTTTTCCATGGTCTGTCTTGTACAACACGAGGTAGCAATTTACTTGGCTTGCTTGACTTTTATCTTCCACTAAATCAACAGCCTTGAAATGTTTCGAACGACATTCTCTTTCTCTTTCTCTCTACTTAGTTTAGTCTCTCTTTCTCTTTTCTCTTTCTCTCTACATATCATTTCTCTATAAGAATCTTTAGCTTACAACATCTCTTAATCACACTCGTTCTGCCAATGACTCCTATTCTCACAACTCTCAGTCTCTTTCATTCTTTCAATCTGTCAAGTGCAATGTCCTTTATACTCATTCTCGGAATTTTTTTTATACTTCCTCATTTACTGTTTTTTTTCTCTTATCTCATTCTCTCTCTGTCTCTCTCTGTCTCTCTTAATCTCTAGTACGCCTTTTTAGATTTCCCTCTCTCCACACTCTCTAGAATAGATTCTAGACCTCATTAACGTGAACTGGCAAAGCTTTTAAAAAATACAAGTTCAATCAATACAAACACACTCATCTCGAACCTATACACGTTCATGCAAGCATTTACGACTCGTTTCTTTACTTTACTTATAGTGAAAGAAAATATAGACTGCTTATGAAGAAAAACATGTATTTCTTTTGAAATGTATCTTCTCTCCAACTTGTGACTTGATTAAAGTCTACCCCCAAACGTATACAAACATGCCTTTGGATTTGTTTTATCACGACGCAGGCATGAAAACTGCACCAGATGATCACTATTGAAATTGTTTAAATCTTTTCTTTCACAAAGAGAGCGGGCCATTTCTATGCTTTAAAATGGGTTTTTCCAAATAAAGGTATGATTTTCCGAGGAAAAGCCTCCACGGTTTATAAATTTGCAGGATTATAGATTTATGAAAGAGAAAGTTTTTATTTCTAAGGACATTGAGGTTTAATGTGGCTTCCTTATCAGCACAAGGACACGTGGATTGAGTGGAGTGACAATACCTTTTCAAAGATACAATTAATTAACAAATATTAAAAAAGAAGAGTGCATACAATATACAGTTTCACATTTGTGTATATCCAAATCAAAACAACTCTTGAGCATATGAAGTAAAATTTTGTTTTCTGTGTGATTTGAATATTTTTATTGGACCAGGAATACCAGAGATAAATCTAAATGTTTGGAAAATTGAAGTTCGTATTGGCCCATAAATAAAAGGAAAGACATCTAAGTATTAAAATATTAATGAATACCCCCCTCCCTTTCTATATTACCGATAAATCGTAGGCTCTATTTTATCTGAGGCGTTAAAAGTGTGTCTGAATTACGTCGCTAGGGTGAAACCTGTCTTGTTTTAAATGTCAATGCTAGTGCATATCAGAACTATAAACCAAACCCTTACCATGCACTGACATATATAGCTAGTTGTTTTTAATCTTCTCAATGAAACTCTATGTGCTTAATAAGTCACTGTTGATAAAGATGTGCCGTCAATCTAGTTATAGCTTTATTTCTTAGTCACAGAATGCTTGTGTTTCTCGTAAATACACCCTGTAAACCTGACTCAGTGTGTTAGATGTATTCATTAGCTTAGTTCCCTCCACTTTCCTGGGAAGCCCCCCCCCCACCTAAAAAATGTCAAAGTGCGCGATTGTCACATATAGCCTACTTAAATTATTTAATCTATCTGCAGATACTACAATTTGGCATTGACAGAAGATATCTGGATATAGTTTAGGACATCATTACGTCTAAGCCTGCCCCCCCCCCCCAATAAGCAATGTTGACCTATGGTGTCGTGTATATGAAGCATATCAGTTACATAGTTGCAAAGTCCACATTTTTCTGTTGATTTCTCTCATTTTCTTGAGTACATATTGACGTTCTGCTAATTGGAAGTGTAACATTTCTGTTAAAGTCAATTATTAGATGTTACCTTAGATTCATGTTTGCATGTCTTATGTTTTAATGGGACTACGAACACTAATATTCACCAATCAACACTCTTCAGTTAGATAGGGCCTACACGTGTCTATAGGTTGTCTGCCAATATGCAATCCGTGGGTAGATTTGACCACCTCACAGGTCAGACTTCACGATTTTGCCAACCATGGTAAACTAGTTACACAGACTAAAAACTCCGAATAAATAGGCGTTAAAATAAATAAAAAACAATCATGGAATCCGAATATATTGATGAAATTATTAAGAAAATCAAACAAAGCCTTCTACAGATCAAATAAGAACATAAACCTAAATGCTATTTAGTCTTGGTTAGTCAAATATTAGAATATGCATCCTCTGTTTGGGACCCCCCTTAACTCTAGAAAACGTTAAGAAACTAGAACAGACACAAAATAGAGCAGTTAGTTTCATAACAAATGAATATTCACATTTTATTAGAGTAAAATAATTAATCCTAGAGACCCTTCAGGAGAGAAGACTCAAAAGTAAAGTAGCAAAAGTACATAAGACACTGAAACATTAACTTCAAATACAAAAACTCAGAAAAACACAAAGACAGATTCCTCATCCCATATGCTAGGATAAACTTGTACAAGTGCTCCTTCTTCCCTAGTGCTGTTAGAGCATGGAATGGATTGCCCGTCTCAGCCAGAAAACAAACGACTTGACAGAGTTTAAGTCATTAATAAACGTACATGATTAGATTGACCTAGGAACACGCATAGGATGTAATAATTTTCTTGTATGGAGTAAAGTCCGTATTTTAAAAGATAAGATTTAAAAGCAGTTTTTATAAAGCTTATATCAACTCACATTTTTTCGGATTAAGCTGACAATTGGCACAATTATTTCTCTTACCCGATAACACAAGAATCAATGAAAAAAACAACAACAATTAGTTAATGTACTTTTGGTAAATAATTATTTTGTTTATTATCTTGAACAAGGAAAAGAAATTGTACTTGACAGATGGGGTGGTATAAGTTGAATTAGTCCCCTTGAGGAATCTTGTGCCCTGAGTAAACTCTGTTTAAAATAATTTATTTAAAAAACGATTTTGTAATCATTCAACAAGATACCCCCTTCTTCCCCGAAAACAATTGGTAAAAATATTTCTATCGCACAGATGTATACGTCTAGGTGGAGTACAGATGACCGGTCCAAACTAATGTATACAATTACACTTACTATAAAATTTGTTTATTTTTAAAGTAATTTTGTATGTTTCTCATGTTCTCTTGATGTATTCTATGTACACGTAAAGACAATGGCATTGTTCATGGAACCGTTTAAAGGGTATGTAGTAAAAGTCTCTTTACATTATGTAGTCCTAGAATAACAACCCGGTTAATCAGGGTCACACTTCCGACAAGTTAAGTCTGCGACTTCATTAGTTAAGTTTAGATCCGCTGGAGATCTAGTGGGTGAATAAACATCCCCCCACCTCCAAAAAAGATTCATATTTCTAGCCAATGGAACCTTTTCACTTGTTACTATAACATTATTATTTTTTTTTAGTCTAGTCACGTGACTTGTGATCGAATAATGACTATATAAAGGAAGAAACGAAGCACCAATGTTAGGCAGAAGCCGATGTTTAGGTCACACCTTATCATTTGATTTAGACTTCAACATTTGACCGTTTGAAACATGATGTTTGTCGCACTCATATTTGCAATATGTTTCCATTTGATGGGTATGCAAGTATTTTATTTTATATTAATATAAGTAATAATTATAATAATAATAATAATAATTTGATTTATGAAGCACTGTCAACCAGGTGGACTTGTCACAATGGTAAAGATTGGTCTGACATTTAGAATGAAGTTTTGAAGTTCTTATTGCATGTAGTAAAGCATGGTGTTTGACTGATCTTATGTCTTTGTTAAAATGCCAGAGACAAGTAATAATAAAAAAAAAAGCACAAAAACATTAAAAAAAAAGATAAAGAAAAAAAGAATACTTTTAAAAACCAAAGCGTACTATAGGGAATGAACACTAATTACTACCATTTTTCTGAAAATTACAGAGTTTAGCTCCCTTTCTGCTATATAAAACAAAGTTAATTAATTAGTACTAAATGATTAACTAAAATTGATTAATTTTTGGATTGATTCGTGTATTGTTATCGATTATGAATAATTATGCAAAGTTTCAACTTGATGCAAGAATTGAAAATGGGCGAAAAAAGTGTCGAAACCATAGACATCAATAAATATAGACTGGCCAATTAAAGAGTTGTATGAAACGAACATTTGTGACTTGCAATTTTGTGTACTGTATTATAAAGCATTTATGAGCAGTATAAAAGTGCTTTTTTAACTTTGATACACACCTATATATATTGTAAATAAGGAGGCAGTGTAGCTTTGTTTAATCTCCAAGAATGAAGATCATGCAACTTTTCATAATTCGGAAATCCGAATACAATAGATATACATGTTTTCAAGTTACATGAAGTTACTTCCTTTTTCCAGTCTATATTTATTTATGTCTATGGTCGAAACGTAATAAAGGGACTAATTGTTTAATCTTTTTTATTAATTCTTGTCTTGTCAGGTTCAATAAATAATTGTGCAAACTTGATCCGAGAATGGGAAATGGGACAAAAAAATGTTCCAACTTTTTACCAGACAGACAGAGATAAGCCTTGTTAAAAAATATTCAGGACGTAACTGATACACTTTCAATACACTACAAACATCTTTAATCTTCGGGCTGTATACAATGATTTAGATATCGATGGCATCCTTCAGTCGCCTAGTGACTATGGATCATCTCATAGAAATGAGATAAATGCTCTGGCTATGGTCGGAACGATGTCGCCCACACAGCTGTTCCCCCCCTGTCCACGCAGCTAATGTTTCCAAAGAAACGAAAAGTGCCGATACAGCGGCTCCAGAACTTTTGAGAGGGGGAAGAAGATTTGTTTACTGAACCCCCCAGTGACCCAAAAAATTACTCTGATGACCCACCTTTTCGACAGTCGGTGATCTCTGGAAGACCTGCATGCCAAGCGTTTTCTTGTATTCTTGCATTCTCCATACGTCTACATCTCACTGTCCATCCTATTAAAAATACAGTTCATATCAAGCAAAATAAAGTAAGATCACAGGACACTACTGATGCCCCAGTGAAATTCGTAAGTACGTCTTTATACGCTGAAGTTATTATAAGATTATCTTCTCGTTATCCTCCTGTAGTTGGCCTTTTACGGTCAGCAGACGACGTCAGAAGAACGATTGTTTGGCTCAATACATTGTGAGAGAACTAGCTTTCGGACACAAAAATAATAGTCTGAATAATTGCATATATAAAGATTTTATATTAAAACATAGACTCTGGAATTAACAGATCAAGATCGTTAAAAAGAATAAAAAAATTTTTTAGCAGTCCCTTTGTCGGTGTCCAATACGAATTAATACTAATAAAATGACAGATCTTTAGCAATCTAGTCCTTTGACTGGTCACAGGATACCCGAGTACGCCATTCTGCCTCAACGTGGTACTCGGGTGGAAACAATCGCTAGAGGAAGGGATTTGGTTAAATGATTAGCAAAACAAGACAACACGGGAACGTCCACGTTTCTGTCGATAATCCATGCATCGTTCCTTAAGGGGCCGTTACACTAATGACGAGTCTTGCACGGTTAGCTTTGTAAAACATAGGGAAATGGCGGGGGTTCCCGGTGTGCTCGGCCTTCGGCCACGTATTCTAGTCCCTGAGACATATTGGAAATAGCCATGTTTTATATAGACATCGACTTGGACCTCTTCCAGACAGGCTTACACGTCCAGATTTCCAAGAGCCTTCGGCTCAACTCTTTTGACTATCACAGAGTCACATGATTCGTTTTATAAAATATAACTAATAGTATTATTTTACATTCCGTTTAAATACGACAAATCTTGATATAAAACTAGATCTATTAGGTCTTCTTTGGTTCCAATTAAAATAGTTCACATTCAACTCCAAATCTGGTGAATTTGTATTTTTGTTACTAATTAAATATGTATAGATCCATAGTTTTGGTTTCACCTGAAAGAATCACTCAACATTAAATTGATTGTTGTACCAGGTTTATCAGGTGTAGACGGAGCGACGTGTCTTACAAAATCTACCTGTGTTCGGACAGACTTCACTCTGCCTCTGTGTATCGACGACACATGTGTATGCCTGAGCTCGAATTATGTTCCCATTCGATCTGGATGCGGTCGTAAGTAGAATGATACAACCAATTTAATAAAGTTATGAACTTGTTTTCAATACAAAAAAAAGCTGTTTAAACAAAATACAAGTAATCTCGTTGCTCAATGTTGGATATTAAACACAAAGTGTTGGGTGTAGTATCTTGAGTGTTTGTTGTTCAATGAAATAAACTCGTTGCTCAATGTTAGATATTAAACGCAGAGTGTTGGGTGTAGTATCTTGAATGTTTGTTGTTCAATGAAATAATTTCGTGGTGAATACTATTCTAACTTTAAGCTATCTCAATAAACATAACACTGGACATAAGAATAATGAGTTGGTAAGTCGTTCTATGAATTCATCACATTTAATTCATCAAAGAAAAGGAAATATGTCCTCTGTCGTCGCTATCATTAGGGAAAAAAAAAAGAAAAATCCTGTAAAATGAAAAAAAATAAATAAATTATCAAATGGGAAGAAATTTCACATTTACAGCCTTTACAGCCATATAACTAAATACAGTACAATAAGAATTTATTAGCATTTGTCGATATCCAACCATAGAAATATTTGTACTAAATCAATTTAATGCTTTAAAAAAATTGATCCATGTCTAGTTAGGTACAATGTACAATGAATCATTGTTTTAAGTTTTAACTTGATTCGAGAAAGAGAAGTGGGAGAAATAAAGTGTACAAACATTATACCAGACAGACAGACAGACAGACAGACAGAGTGAAATGACATAAGCTGAGTTAAAATGTAGGACAATATTAATGAGTCTAATAGACATCCATTTTCGGATCAAGTTGAAACTTAACACAAATATTTATTGTACTTTCCAAAACATGAACCAATTAAGAATTTATTTTTAACAAATTAAAAAAAAATTATCCCAATGCGGAAGCATCGAGTTGTAGTTTGTGCATCACAGTTATGTAGAAGTTGTAATTTTACCTCAGACAAATCAGACTCTCATGTTTTTGATATTATCATGTCATATTTATTTTGAGGAGAAAGACATTCTTTCATGACCTACCATAGAATTGTTCAGGAATGTGCTTAACCATTAGTGACTATTTGTTTTTGTTTTAAAAATATACAGCAAAAGCTAAAATCTGTCAAATCATAAGGAATTTGAAGAATACAAAATTCTTTGATACCCCCCTTTTCCCCACATTACTCTGTGGCATTTTACGTCTCCAGAGAACACTTTCTACCTTTGCAACTTCTTGTGTGACTAAAGAGGCCAACCCTTGATACACAGATGCGGTCGCAGGTTGGGCAAATGTAATCACCAGGCGCCGTATCTATCTATCTATCTATCTATCTATCTATCTATCTATCTATCTATCTATCTATCTATCTATCTATCTATCTATCTATCTATCATCTCTCTCTCTCTCTCTTTTGCACTATAACTTTAAAAACAGAAACTCAATTTAAATATTAAGCAAGTCATGAGTTCAAAAGTCTAAATTGTTAAAAGATTGTCAATACTTGAACTCCTAATTCTGTCATAATGCCATTCTGTCAATTCAACGAGCATTACTTTTGTTTAGAGGCGCGGTGGCTGAGCGGTAATGTGCTTGGCTTCTGAACCGGGGGTTCCAGGTTCGAATCCTGGTGAAGACTGATATTGTTAATTTCGGGGTCCCTGTGCGCTTCTGTGTCCACCCAGCTCTAATGGTTACCTGACAATAGTTGGGGACAAGTGAAGGCTGTTGGTCGTTGTGATGGCCACACGACACCCTCGTTAACCGTAGGCCACAGAAACAGATGAACTTTATATCATCAGCCCTATAGACCACAAGGTCTGAAAGGGAAACTTTTTTTTTACTTTACATATGTTTTACATGCTTTCAAGAGACTCTTTCTTAAAACTGTTAAACCTTATGTAGGAGCCATTTCAATTCTTTTTCTCTCCATATATATATATATATATATATATATATATATATATATATATATATATATATATATATATATATATATATCTGATTGTTCAAACAGTGCAGATGATAAAGAAGCCAGTGATCAGTGCTTTACGCTATGCCAATCAAGTTCTATCAGGTCGAAGTTTTTCGCTGACCTGTCATCTTGATGAATATTTATATGAATATTACACGTACGAATGGTACCTGGGAAAGACCAAACTAGATACCTCTACTTTTAGACACACAGCTGTAGCAGATGCAAAGACTGTAGGCTCATTTACGTAAGTTATCCAACACTAATACATCGTTATTTAGATCATTGGAACAGTCGAGACCAGAATAAACATTCAACTTTCCTGACTTAGGCTACTATACTAACCGTATTGTTTTATGCTAATAATGATTTTTTTCTTGACATGACATCTTTTAATTCTGGCTTAAAACAATTGGATACGTTAAATTAGATGAAAATGTGATTAAGACAATGTAAAGTTCCCCTTTCAGACTTAGCGATCTTTGGGCAGATTATTATTATTATTATAGGTTTTATTTAGCGCTACTTTCATGCTTATAGCATGCTCAGAGCGCTTTGGTCCAATCTCATTTGTGGACCGGTGGGGGGGGGAGAGGGGGTATCTAGGAGTTGTTTTTCCGTGCTTCCTTTAGGCGCTCAGTAAACGCTACTCTGCCCGAGTCGTGTGTCGAACCTCGAGCCTTCTTCTAGGTAGCCAAGACAAGCCAAGTTCAAGCGCACTTAGCCTCTCGACCACCTCTTCTGTTTGTATAGCCAACGGTTATCATGTTTATGGAATGCGTTGATAAAATCTTTGTAAGCAGTAATGATCTGTTCTAATCAATTTTTACAAAGCTTAAATCAACTCACTCTGTCTGTCTGGTGAAAAGTTTGTACACGTCATTTCTCCCGAATCCAATCTCGGATCAAGCTGAAATTTGGCACAATTATTTACTTTACATGACAACACAAAGAGTCAATAAAAAACGTTAACCAATCAGTTAATTAATTATTTTGTTTGGTATCTCACACAAGGAAAAGAATTTCTACTTGCTAGAAGTGAATTAGTCTTCTTTATAAATCGTCGTCTGAGTCTTAGTGAACATAGGCTGAGACTATATAGCTCCTACTTCGTGGGCGAAGATGAGCACATTTCTCATTTCTTATGGACTCGAAGATGACTGTAAAGTCCAATCCTCGCTTTAAAAAGCCGGCTGCATACTTGGCGTGGGTGGGTTTGGTCAGTTGCAGATAAGACTGCTTCTTCTGATCAAGACTATAGAAACAATGGATAACTATAAATATATATATATATATATATATATATATATATATATATATATATATATATATATATATATATATATATATATATATGGCTCCTTTTGTCTCGAAAGGCAATGGATGCGCCCAAATGAGTCACTGGTTTTGGCTTAATCTTGAGACGGGGCAGAATCTGGTGTGGCTAATCAAGCCAATTCTAGAACGGCAGACTTTGCCACAATTCGTACATGTGTATGCCTCTGATTTAGGGCTAGCAGACAGGGCAGCTTTCTTTTTATCCCTCTTGATTAAAGCCGCTTCAATTCTTTTGTTCTCAGCAAGGGTTGTCCCAGCACGCACAGTCTGTCTCCATGCACTCCGGTCTTTGGCTATGTTTTCCCACATACTTTCGCTGATGCCTGAGGCTCTCATGTCTCGTTTACAGACATCTCTATATGTTAGTCTTGGGCGGCCCTTGGGTCTGACTCCTTCCACAAGCTCAGCATATAAGATATCTTTCGGGATTCTGCCATCTGGCATGCGGGTGACATGTCCGAGCCAGCGTAATCTTCTTTGTGTCAGGAGA
Organism: Biomphalaria glabrata; assembly: GCF_947242115.1. Lineage (NCBI taxonomy): Eukaryota > Metazoa > Mollusca > Gastropoda > Planorbidae > Biomphalaria > Biomphalaria glabrata. Next base: position 34,745,662 of record NC_074720.1, read on the forward strand.
GCATACATGCTGTTCATATTGGCCAATCTTAAAACTTCCTGATTGGAGACATGGTCCCTCCAAGAGATGCCCATTATGCGTCTCAGGCAGCGCAAGTGGAAACTATTCAATCTGTGCTCTTGGTACATGTATGTTGACCAGCTCTCACTGCCATAAAGGAGAGTGCTCACAACACAGGCGTTGTAGACTAGGATTTTGGTCGCTGTGGTCAATTTACCATTTTCCCAGACGCGCTTGGAGAGTTTTACCAATGCTGTGGTAGCTTTTCCTATCCTTTTTGTCAGCTCGATGTCTAAGTCTAGGTTACTGACAATTGTTGAACCCAAGTAGGTAAATTCCTGCACCACTGAAAGGGTGTGGTTCCCAATTTGTATTATAGGTATTTCTGCGACGTCTTGTGCCAGGATTTCGGTCTTGGAGAGACTTATAGTAAGGCTAAACTCTTGACAAGCAGCTGCTAAGGCGTTCACTAGCTTCTGTAGACCTCCTTGTGAGTGAGATACGAGTGCCGCGTCATCGGCAAACAGCAGCTCCCTTATCAAGATACGACGCCTTTTCGTTTTGGCTTTAAGACGTGCCAGGTTAAAGAGCCTTCCATCGGATCTGCTATGGATGTATATTCCGTCTTCCAGGGATTTAAAAGCACTGGATAGTACGACTGAGAAGAAGATGCCAAATAGTGTGGGGGCCAGTACACATCCTTGTTTGACACCGCTCTTAATGGAGAATGACCTGGAGGAAGAACTTTCAAACTGAACGGTGCCCTGCATATTTTCGTGAAAAGCTGACACTAGTTTTCTTAACTTATTTGGGCAGCCGATTCTCTCTAGTACAGCAAACAGACCGCTTCTGCTAACAAGGTCAAAGGCCTTGGTCAAATCAATAAATGCTATGAAGAGGGGCTGCTTTTGTTCTCTGCTCTTCTCCTGTAGCTGCCGAAGAGAGAAAATCATATCTGTTGTAGATCTACCTGCCCTAAAGCCACACTGCGACTCTGGATAAACACGATCTGCCAGGATCTGTAATCGCTTTAGTAATACTCTAGCAAAAGCATTTCCGACTATGCTAAGCAGTGAGATGCCTCTGTAATTGTTACAATCAGAGCGGTCGCCTTTATTTTTATAAATTGTAACAATGTTGGAGTCTTTCAATTCCTGGGGGACCATTCCTTGTTCCCAGCACAAGCTTAGCAGTTCATGGAGTGGTTTGATTAGGGCATGTTTTCCAGCCTGAATTACTTCAGCAGGAATGTCATCTCCGCCGGGTGTTTTCCCATGTGCAAGCATGTCAATGGCAATGCTCAGCTCCTTTACTGAGGGCGTTTCGTCTAATTCCGTCAAAACTGGAAGTGATGGAAAGTTGGAAACAGCGTTTGGTGAGATGGCGTTTTCAATCTGGTAGAGTTCTGCATAGTGTTCAACCCATCGTTCCATTTGCAGCGCACGATCGCTGATGATTGAGCCATCTTTTGACTTGAGCGGAGCACACTTGCTGGTGTGAGGTCCAAAGGCTTTTCTCATGCCCTCATATAGTCCTCTTATGTTACCACAGTTGGCACAAGATTGAATATCTTCGCATAGCTCCTGCCAGTATTTGTTAGCACATTGTCTCGCTACTCTTTGGGCATTGTTATGTGCAGCTCTGAGCCTTTTTAAGTTGCTTGGGGTGGGATCCTTCTTGTAGATTAGCATGGCTGCTCTCTTGTTCGTAGTGGCAGTTTCCATTTCTGGTAGACTAGCTTCAAACCAGTCTTCGCTTTTCTTGGTTTTGTTTCCAAAGACCAGTGATGATGTTTGGTAGATTGTATCACGCATAAACGTCCAGCTTTTTTCTACCTCAGTCACAGAGAAGTTTTTAAAAGTTTCCTCTAATTTGTTCTCAAATTCGGTGCAAAGATCAGGATTTTTTGTGCTAGTAGTATTCAGGCGTGATTTTCTTTTTCCCTGTGATGTGTGGATCTTAGTTGGCAGCAGTCTTGTCCGGCAGGACACTAAAGTATGATCAGTATCACAATCCGCGCTTTGGTAGCTACGTGTCAGCAGTATATTTCCAATGTCCTTTTTTCGTGTCAGTATCATATCCAGCTGGTGCCAGTGCCCAGACCTAGGGTGCCTCCATGAGACACAGTGCTGTGGTTTTGTTCTGAAGTATGTGTTGGTAATGCAGAGCTTATGGTATGTGCAGAATTCAAGCAGTCTTTGTCCGTTCTCATTCATCTTTCCGATTCCAAAAAGCCCAAGACAGTCTGGCCAGGTAGTGTGATCTGATCCTACTCTGGCATTGAAGTCACCTAGAAGGATCATATGTTCTTTTTGAGGAATGTTTGCAATGGCTTCTTTGAGGTCTTCATAGAACTTGTCTTTGTCCTCCTGAAGCGAGCTTAGTGTGGGGGCATAGGCACTAATTAGAGTGACTTTTCCAGACGCTGTCATCATACTTATGCTTAGTAGCCGTTCCGAGCCACCAACTGGAGGGGCTATCATGGGAAGAAGACTGTTCTTGACAGCAAAGCCCACACCATGTATTCGAGTCTCATCCTGTGCTTTCCCTTTCCAAAAGAAAGTGTAGTCAGTCTCGCGGAGCATGCCGTTTTCGGCCAGTCGGGTTTCTTGCAGGGCTGCAATGTCGATATGTAGCCTTTTTAGCTCGTTGTTTATAACTGCCGTCTTCCTAGCATCGTCGATCTGCCTTAGATCATCAGTGAGACCAGGACACATTGTCCTGACATTCCAAGTGGCCAGTCGCATGACAGGGATTTTCTTTTTCAGTTTAATTTTTCTTCTTTTGTTGCTTGGTGCAAGTTTCCAGCCTACTTGTCGTTTTAAACTAAGCTCTAAGCACCCATTAGAGCAGGCAGGCTGTGGCGGATCAGCACCTAACTGACTGGGGGCTGCCCAGGTTGAGGCGGGCGGTAGCTGATCAGTGAGGCGCGAAGACCTCTCCCACCGTCAGAGACAACCCGTGGCGTCCATACATTACGCCAATCAAGTTGGACTTATAACCCGTAACTGTTGTCTCCCGTGTTGTTTTAGCCGCTTTGCAGCAGCACCAGAGTTTCCTCTCCGGGGCGCATTCCTGGGCCTTGGATAAAGGGGTCATGGGTGGCCCATGCGTCATGATCCCTCTCTCGACCTTGCTGATGTGATCCAAAGGAACGCATCGCATTACATTTGGCACCAATTCAGTTGCAGAAGCTGCCGGAGGGAATTTCGCAGCTGATACTCCCAACGACTAAGGGGCTTCACTCCTGATTTCTCCTCGAGGTTGTCTCCTGAAGCCTCAGTACCGCAAGGCAGCGGGGGTTTGAAGTCAGAGTACCCCTCTCCTAGATGAACTGCCTTACTAGGCTGACGAGCTCCATCTGCCCGAAGCTCCCGGTTTTCTGGCGCCAGGTATCCGCCTTCACCCCTTCACCTGTTAGTAAGAGCAGTTTCGCCGGGCTTAATATCTAAGCCACACGAGCAGGCCAGGTGCTGGACTTAGTTGTCAGAGGCTATTTGAGACGCATGCCATTAGGAGTATTTTATAGACAATGGGAGCTTAACCCCATTGACACCCCTGGCCATGACAACCTTTGAAACCACAACTTGGAAACTGCATACTTGGCGTGGGTGGGTTTGGTCAGTTGCAGATAAGACTGCTTCTTCTGATCAAGACTATAGAAACAATGGATAACTATAAATATATATAACTATATCTTCCATGTGCTCTCCACTAGCAGAGTGGTTACCGTGTTGGATTGAGAAGGCTTGAGCCATGTGTTGGAATTTAAGTCGTTTCACCACTTTTTTTTTTACATTAGTATATATGCATTTTTATTGTTAGTCTAGATGTATTACAAATTTAATTACATGACTAATCCAAACTAATTGATACTAGTACGATTAATATAAGCTGTGTTGTTTTTTTAAAGTATTTTTTTTTGTTTTTCTTGTTTTTTTTTTTTTACTTTAGTTGCAAAGTAGTGACATCGGAAAGCGATCTGACCTCACCTTTAAGTGACCCATATGAAGTGGTCTTGTTGGGTGGAGTCAGTGGCAAGGGTAAGTTGCTCATGAAACTTTTCGTATGTCTGCCAAAATTAGTTTAAACGCCAGTTGCAGAAGCAGTGAACTGCATTATGGGAAGAGACGAAGTCCAAGCCTATCGTTTATACCTGCTGTGTCCCCCATGTCCTTAACAACCACTGTAAATAGACATTAACATCTTTTCTTAGTCCCTTCGTTAAGTGGCTTGCCATGGATTTAAAATAATATCTACAATCTACTTGCGGAGGGGTTAAGCGCTCGGTTTCCGAACCTGGGGTCCTGGGTTCCAATCTCGGTGAAGACTGGGATTTTGAATTTCGGTATTATTAGGGCGCCCCTGAGTCCAGCCAACTCTAATGGGCACCTGACTTAAGTTGAGGAAAGTAAAGGCGATTGGTCGTTGTGCTGGCCACGTGACACCCTGCTATTTAACCGTTGGCTAAAGAAACTGATGACCTTAACATCAACTGCCCCATAGATCGCAAGGTCTGAAAGGGAAACTTTCTTTTTTTATTACTAGATCTATATAAGGAATGTCAAAACCTGTATTTATGCATCTTAGAAGTTGTCTTTTACTATTTCTTTCCTATGTGGCCAACTATTTTATTGATTAAAATCGAAGGGATGACACATGAAACGTTTAGAAAATGCAACCATTAATTCATTATTTAACGAGTAATCAGAAGTCAGAAATGTGTTTCCTTCTGTACGTTCATTGCGGACTCTTTACCAAGAAAGAAATTATCATTTGTAAAAACTGATCCGCTAAAAATCATCGCTAGAAATTTCTACGTGGAATTCGTTAACGAAATAGGTTTAACTCTTTCTCTCCTAACTACCAGCGTTGATTCCACCGGAATGTGGTAAATAATTACGGAGAGAAAGAGTTAACAAGATCTCATTTGCTCTGGGTTAGTGTATTATCAATCGATTTCTGTTGAGTTTCTATGTGTCTCACGTGCTGCGGGCTTGAAACTAACAATAGGTAACCATAGAACCTTTTATTTTTATAAGCACTTTGTTGACTCAGTGGCTAGTACAATGCTAAACAAAAATTTTTAGGAGCGGTCCCAAAAAATGTACAGGAAACATTTTTTGTGGGCAATAAATAAAAATAAATACAACAAAGCTAAAACTATTAAATCTAAGGCTTTCAAAATTAAGACAATACAATGCATGAATTAAAGCTGCGAGCAGTTTTTTCATAATGTTGTAGCCGAGTTCCAAGAGCTAGGTTGAAGAACAGAAATAGCTTAGGGAAAATAAAAGCGTTTAGTCGTTTTGCTGGCCACATGACACCCTTGTTGACTTTCAGCCATAGAAACACTTACATATGACCTTGACACCAACTGCCCTATTGATCGTAAGGTTCGAAAGGGTTACTTTACTTTATATCACGCACTACAGGTACTTTGGATATAATGAAATAGTCTACACTTACAATACTGTAACGCATACACATAAGTGAACATGTATTTTAATATTCCATTAAAATATCTCAGACACATCCAACGAAGCGCCAACGTTATCAGTACCTACAAGTTCAGCATTTGATGGTTCTATTGTGAAACTTCAGTGCAACAACATACCGATGGGATACTCGGACGTTATAACTTATACGGTTTGATATAGAGCGATAAATAAGTTAGAACTCTTATAAACTTTTAGTGTTCTTTCCGCTATGTAATTAGTGTTATCTTAAAACGTAATCTTAAAATAAAGTAGTCTTTACATAGTGCCTTTAATAAAAAAAAATTAGATCAACGGGAAAGCCACGACAGACTCTTCGGTGGAGATCACCAGTGCTACCGCAGGTAAAGGTGTCTCCTGTACCTTGACAAGCCCATCTGCAGGCGTAACATATTCTACACCAAAAAGTGCTGTTGGCTATTTGCCGACATTGACCAGTAAGTCTCTAAATTTTACATTGCACAAACTTAGTTTTAATTCAATATAAATTAATGAAAACAAACTGAGCAACCTATTATCAATAATGAAATTTCTGACTTATATTAATTAATTTTTTTTTTACCGAAGGATCAAGAAAAAAATATTTATCTAAAGGGGTAAATTTCCGTACTTAAAACTATATCTATCAATAATGTACCGGTTATATCTCTTGTTAGTTTAAATAAAGAATAATTACAGACCAGTAATTTATTGACTTAATATTTTAAAAAATTGATTCAAGTTTTGTTAGGCGCAAAAAAACAAACAACGGATCGGAGAATGCTTGAGGGAAAAATAGCGTGAGCAATTATTTAAGGGGACTAAACTCAACAAGTTTAGCCATATCTGTGAATACTGAAGTATTACTTTCCCATATTGTTATTAAACAAAAAAAATGAGTTACCAATAATTAATTGTCTAATTAATTATTTTTTATTGATTCATACCAATGAATAATTGTGCAAAGTTTCAACTTTATCCAATAATGGGTGCAGGAGAAAAAAACAAAGGTACACACTTTTTTACCAGACAGACAGACAGACAGACAGAATGAGTTGATATAAGCTTTGAAAAAAAATTTGTTTTATCAGCAAGCATTTCCTCTGCTGTTGTCATCGAATATAGTAGAAATCCAAATAGACTTGTTTGCCAGCTGACACCCAGCGCTGATTATCTTCCGTCATCTGAAGTCACTTACACTTGGAACGTAAGTCTTTCATTATTTCTTATATCAATTTTGATTCGAAAAGAAATGCGGAAGAAAATATAGGCCTACCCAGCTAATGCAGAGTACAGCGATCACTAGATTAAGTCTTTTAAACTAGAAAGTTTGTGAGTTTTACTTTAGGCCCATTAGCTACAATAAAGATAATTCTGTTGATCCAAACAGATAAAAAATTCAATTTGATTACAATGTTCCCACAGCAGCATAATATGATGTACTTATGTAAGCAGTTGACAAATACATGGACTGCTTTTTTTTTTCTTCCAAACTTATAGAAAATGATTGACTAAACAAAACTGGACAAATTAAGCAATAGCAGCCTTGGACAACATTTTGTATACTGAGCTGACTTCACGCCATGCACGTTTGACTGATCTGACTTCAGTTTGAAAAGTTACCACTCTTCATATTCCAAAGTTAATAAAATAAAGCACTATAGAGGGTGACTTTAGCGATTCGTTCGTCCTCCATACCTGGGCACGACAAAACTAAAGTAGGGCGGGGCTGTCTGAGGAGGGTGGGTTGGGTATAGGAGGGAGACCTGAGCAAGCAAGTACTTCAGACTCAGAAATTACTTGTATCTCTGCAAGTACCTCAGAAAGTACGTGTATCTTAGCAGATACTCCAAAAAATTCTTGTATCTTGGAAGGTACTTCAGCAAGTATTTGTATCTTAGCAGTTACAACAGAAGGTATTCGTATGATAGCAGGTACAACAGAAAGTACTTATATCTTAGCAGGTACAATATAAAGTATTTGTATCGTAACAGGTACCTCAGAAAGTACTCTTATCTTAGCAGGTTTCTAAGAAAGTACTTGTATCTTAGCAGGTACCTTAGAAAGTACTTGTATCTTAGCAGTTACCTGAGAAAGTAATTGTATCCTAGCAGGTTTCTCAGAAAGTACTTGTATCTTAGCAGGTTTCTCAGAAAGTACTTGTATCTTGGCAGGTTTCTCAGAAAGTACTTGTATCTTAGCAGTTACCTCAGAAAGTAATTGTATCTTAGCAGGTTTCTCGGAAAGTATTTGTAGCATGGCAGGTTTCTCGGAAAGTACTTGTATCTTAGCAGTTACCTCAGAAAGTACTTGTATCTTAGCAGTTACCTCAGAAAGTACTTGTATCTAATCATGTTTCTCAGAAAGTACTTGTATCTTAGCAGTTACATCAGATAGTAATTCTATCTTAGCAGTTTTCTCAGAAAGTACTTGTATCTAAGCATGTTTCTCAGAAAGTACTTGTATCTAAGCATGTTTCTCAGAAAGTACTTGTATCTAAGCATGTTTCTCAGAAAGTACTTGCATCTTAGCAGGTTTCTCAGAAAATACTTGTATCTTAGCAGTTACCTCAGAAAGTACTTTATCTTAGCAGGTTTCTCAGAAAGTACTTGTATCTTAGCAGTTACCTCATAAAGTACTTGTATCTTAGCATGTTTCTCAGAAAGTACTTGTATCTGGGCAGTCACAACAGAAGACAATTTCTTTCCAACACTTTTTGTACTGACACAATGTGCAATGTTAAACTGACGCGAGTAACGATTTGAGAGACTCAAGGGGCTGTTCAGAGTCTTCCTTGCACATCTTGCGCAATGACAATGTCATTACAAAAGCAACGTGTGTTTTCTTTTCAGTGAAACCATTGTCGCTCTGAGAAAAGTTTCCTAATAGTGGATACACAAATAACTGAATATAAATTTTATACAAATATAAATAAATAAATAAACAGCGATGTCCTTGCGAACGCCGGTATGGACAGTATAGAGGGACTTCTTTTGGAACGACAGTTACGCCGGGTAGGGCACGTATACCGTATGGGAGACGAACGTATGCCAAAGGCAGTCTTCTTTGGTGAGCTAAAAGGTGGTTGACGTAACAGAAGCGCCCCACGGAAACGCTTCAAAGACCAGCTTAGGCGTCAACTTTCCTCGGCTGACATAGAAGAGAGCACCTGGTTGCATGCGGCCTCAGAACGAGACAGCATAAGAAAATCTGCTGCCGAGGACAAACGCAGTCTTCCTGCGGACAATGGTTATGCTTGCCCTGGATGTGGCAAAATATGTAGGTCACAGCTGCGATTGCGCAGCCACGTCAAATAATGCGTTTCTCACTAATCTTCGGACTCGAAGACTAGCCTTATTATTAAATATAATATATAGAATTGTAAATTAAAAGAAAAAAAAATTCATTTCAGTCGGATGGTCAAGAAATATCCAGTGGAACAAGTGCAACATTAAGCCCGGCTGGCTATGGAGTTAATGATATTACATGTACAGCTCAGCTAAGTGGCCAAACAGCGGTCTCTTCACGTAGATTTAGATATACCTCCTGTAAGTAATAGCCTCATCATGGCTATGGTTTCGTCTTTCTCTTAGTAAAAAAATTCTAAACACACATAAAAAACCTTTTTAGACATGTCTTTTTTTTTCATTTCTCTCTCTCTCTCTCTCTCTCTCTCTCTTGATTTAAGCTTTGTAAAAAGAAATCTTCCATTTCATTAAGGTTGCTTATACCGCAATGTATCATGTGACAGAAATGCCCTCTTGTCTTCACTATCGGATAGTTCCTTGAGAATATATCATCTAGTCATCTCAGCAGCCATTTAAATGTAATGTTTTAGTTAGACAAATAATCTCAGCTCAGTAAACAGAATACACGTACAAAAACAGATTTTTTTTTTACTTGTAGATGACGTAGTACCAGCAGCCAGTAAAACTAAACCATTACAAGGTGATCGGGTCATAATTACTTGTGGAGAATCCCTCCAGGAGACAGTGCAGTATATTTGGAAGAAAAATTCCTTATTTCTACAGCGACAGTTTGACCGGAAGCTGCAATTGGACAACGTCGATACCACAGACAGCGCCACCTATTCGTGTGGTACAAAAAACAATGAATTGTTGCCGAACTTTAAGGAGGTCAAAGTTGAAGTACAAAGTAAGTTTTTTTTTATTATGGCATGATCGAGGGGGGGGGGGGAGCGCAGTGGTTAAGGGGTTAAGCGGTTGGCTTCCTAACCTTGGGTTCTGGGTTGGAATCTCGGTGAATACTGCAATTTTAAATTTCAGGATTTTTAGGACGCCCCTGAGTCCACCCAACTCTAGTTGGAGAAAGTAAAGTCGATTGGTCGTTGTGTTGGCCACATAACACCCTGCTCGTTAACCGTTGGCCGTAAAAACAAGATGACCTTAACATCATCTGCCCCATTGATCGCAAGGTCTGAAAGGGAAACTTTCCTTTTTCTTTTTATAGCATGGTCGTAAAAATAGTTGAATGCATGGGCTCCTTCGGTCGCAAAGTGTCTATGGATTAACTTATAGAATGAGATGAACTCCTGGCTATTAGCTAAAGCAGAAACGATGTCGCGCACCCAGAAGTTTCCCGATCTCCATGCAAGGATCAACAGCGTCTCAAGATCTGCCAGAGTGTGGCACTGTGTGCTGCAAGCTGCCTAAGCGTCACCGGCTCCTGATGTTTTCCTCAGAATTGACTCCCGAAACCTTTCCAATGTTAGGGTAAAGCTGCAATGCAGCAGAGGTTGAACGTTTTTTGTGTGTCTTCTTGGTGGGTAGCCAGCTAAGGCTAACGAGCCTATCCCGGCCGAAGCTTACTGGTTTAGGCGCCAGTTACTCGCCTTCGCACTTCTCCTGTGATAATAGTTCCACCGGACCCACCCGTGAAAGCCAGGCATTGGACTGAATGCTAGAGGCTATTTCAGCCGCATGCCTTAGGAAGCATTTTTTTAGGTAATGGAATGCTTGTTTCCATTGCCACGTCCGGAAGTTACAACGTTTTAGAACCGTTTGTCTATAATAGGATCTCTATGCTTTAGGTTCTTGTGTAGTCTATGCCAAAGAAAAGTAGAACGCTGGTTTGTCAGCTGTACTCCCATACAGAGTGATACAGTCATATCTAATGTGTCATGGCAGAATCAGGGATCACATTTTACTGATAGGAAATAGTAACTATAAGCAATCAAGCTGTAGAAGTTTAAATAAATGTGAAGTTAAGGGCTGAAACAAGTGTTTAAGACAACTCTAGAGTCTAGAGAGTTAGTTCGCTTGGTACTGGGTTGCTTCTAGGCGGAGTTGCTGTTTCCGGTATCGCTGGTTCTTGCTCCGGTTGGCGAAGTCCTTTATTTTGGTTACATTTCATTTACTATTTTCTGTCATATGCTGCCTTTATAAATTAATAGTACATGTATGTCTCATTCGTTTCTAGACTTCTGACTAAATTATAACACATTCCGTGTAGCACACACATATACGTCAGATAGGAAGTCCGCGCTATTTTGTGTCTCTCAATTTTGTCGTCGCTGTTTTGTTGGTGCTATTTTGTCGTGTAACCGACAATAAATTAAAACCACTTTTGTTTGTTAAAGGATTTGAATTGAGGATCAATCTCATAAGGATGCACTCAAATATTTTCTATTATCATTCTCGAGTCTCTTTCATATTAAAATAAATTCAATGTGTGGTACATTTTATTTTTGCTTTCAGATACTATTCCTACACCAGCAATTAAGCTCATTGGGGAATCTGGTTGCGATTCAAGGGTAGGGGAATATGGCAACTATTGGCTTGTTTGCTTTACTGAGTCGGATACAGATGGAATGACTTACGAGTGGACAGTGTAAGTAACTTGTGGTCAGTGTAAGTAGTTTTCATAGTGCTAAGTGACTTAAAAAAATTCATTAGCTCAAGATTATTTTGCTAATCAAGTTAATAGAAATGAAAGCTGTGCACAGAGTGGTCAAGCTAAAAGAGGCCCAGAGTTTTACAAAACTTGTTGACACGTGCTACTTTGTTTCTCAACAAGTTCATGGTGCACCCCCTCAGCCCCTCCGGTGAACTTTGAAATGCTTTGTGTGTTGCTGTTAATAATTACTCAAATTTCACTTAGTAAATTCTATTGCTTTGATATTCTAATTGTGTTATGAATATATATATGGCTTCCTTTTCATTATTAAAACACTCAGATATTTTGAGTTTTGATTTGATTACTTTGTTTACCATAAATATGATAAGTAGTTTTTATTTGTTTTCATTTGTTTGTTACTCTTGATAACTGGCATTGTTGTATTTGGAAAAACAAGGTTTAAACTTGATTTCCATTTTTTGTAATGTTTCTTATTGTCTTTGTAAAATATCAGTTTATGAAGCTTTTTTCTATCTATTTATTACGGAATTATCTGCACATAGTCTAACTTTTCCCACTGAACTAATGCAATGGTTGGTCATTTATCTAAATTAGATGTCTCTAACTGATGTCCCTATCGACTTCTATACAGTTAAATATATTTGTTCACATACTTTTATATGTATTGTTTACACCCATAAGTTACGTGTAGACAAACGAACACCAACAGCTCAAATGACATACAAATCCAATGTTAATTATGTGGTCTTTTACTAATTGCTAAAGATAACAACTTTGCACCAAAGGTATCACCAAAACAATGAAAAATCGCGAAGCTGCACTGCCCAAACTGCACTGGACCGTCCTGGTCTCTTAGAGCTACTTCCTACATGTCTCCTGTCAAACAACTCACACCTCTTGGATCCCAGATGGAGCTAGCCTCGGCGACTTGGTTCCATCACATGTTTCACCAGAAAAACTAACACACGCCACATGCCACTGGCAAGTCAGTACAAGTCCCGACTGCCCCAAAACTCTACCTAGTCCCTAGCCCATGACTAAACTAACGCTACTCTATATTTTGTGTCTGCCCCAACCTACGGGCATCAGGTCGCCCTACAAAGATTACATTTCAGTGTGACACTATTCCTACACTTTGTACTCAGTCAAGTCTGTCGGTGAGAGCGAAAACAACTTTGAAACTAAACAATCTCTCTCTATCTCTCTCTCACACACACACACGCACACACACACATAAAACTGTGACAAGTTCGGTCAAACCGTGGCGGCTGCCTTTATAACACAAACCCCCATTCAATTTCTTGTTTGAACTTACAATTTGTAATTCTTTATATTATTCAGTAACGGCTCAATATCTACCCAGTCGACCAAATTTTTCCACCTTCCATCTGTAACTAGAAGTGACAACGGACAGTATGTGTGCACGGCCAGGTATAAACGTTTGACCAGTGAAGCCAGTAGTCCATTCAATGTCACAGTCACAAGTAGGTCTACATTGCTTATAACATCCACATTTTTAATGTTGTTATCTTTACATGGAGGTGAAAGGTTTTTTTTTTTAAACCTAGTGAAAGTTAAAGAACAAAATAAACTAGTGGAAGTGGATAATCATGTTATTTTTCTAAAAGGGACAAGATCGCGAAATATAATACGCATTCCAGCCGGAGTGATTCGTTTACAAGTGCTATTAAATGGTGAAATATTGTTTGTTGGTTTGAATAATTCTTTGCTGGTTTTGGTTCCAAATTATTGTAGATCTCCTTCAGTCGTAGAATGACTATAATTCACTTCATTGACCACTTTTTCATTTAACTGTAGAGCTCTGTTCTAGAGGAACATTTCCCTAACACATACTACGCAGGTAAAGCTGGCACCTGCTTTGGTAGTAGAACAGGTAGCCTTTTTTTTTTTTACAAAGCTTATATCAACTCACTCTGTCTGTCTGTCTGGTAAAAGGTGTGTAAGACTAAGACTAAGACTGCTTTATTGATCTTTATGGAAATTAATTGTGATTACAAGGACTCTTTTCTCATATACAAACAACACAACAGAAACATACACATAAATACAACAGACTCAACATAAAGAGTTCATTGAGCGACTACACACAGGCATCTTGGTCCTTTTCATGTTTCTTGATCAAAGGGTGGTGTTGATAAAGTCTGACCGAGTAAGGTACGAGCGAGATTTTGTACCGCTCTGTTCTTGTCTTGATTGACAGCAGTCGCCCTCTTCACGTACATGTTCTTTCTCTCACACCCATTCTCGGATCAAGATGAAACTTAGCACGATTATTCTTATCTTATATGATACAGACGTTACTTCAAAAAAGAAGATGATTACGTCCTACGCGTCATGCATTTAGTCATGCATACTAACCAATTGCTCATTGGCATAGACAAGACATGGATCATAAAAAAAAAGTAACCAATTAGTCATTTGATTAGGGATCAAAATAAATTATTTTGTTTGATATTAACAAGGGAATTAGCCCTTCAGTATTAACAGATATGGCTTTTTTTTTGGGTGGGTGGGGGGTGGGGGGGGGGTTTGGTACCATTGTAGACTACTCTATTTGGATTGGAGAACTTTACTTTACATGTTTTTTTAAATAATTGTTAATGCTGTATCTTCCTCACGCATTCTCCGATCCAGTTGATATTTCAAACAATTAATTATTGTAGCTAACAAAACATGAATCAATTAAAAAAAACAATTTCTCAATTAATTATTGGTAATTAGTTACATTATTTTGTTTGATATCAAATAAGGCAAACGGCTTGTACATTATTGATATAGTTTTATGTGCGGAGTTCTTCCCCTTTAGATAAGCTTTGATTTTTTTTTTAAAGGATTTTTTTATTTATTTTTCTTGTTCTTTCTGGTTCGCTCGTCTTACAGAGCTGAGCTCATCACTTTTTTTTACTATCTTGGTCTCTCCCTACATAGCGCGGTCTAATGCTATGTTTTCAAAGTAGTCAACAGTCTTCTGCTATGAGATCCTACCCACATATTGGGGGTGGAAACGATCATTTTTTCTTGTTATTACAAAGCATCTATAAATACTTCAGACTGTCTGTTTGTCTGTCTGTCTGGTATACATTTTGAATACGTTAGTTCTCTTACTTTTCATTGTTGGATTAATTTCAAACTTTGCACAATTATAATTCAGTGGTTGTAACAAAACATGAATGAATTAAAAACAAGGTTACAAAGACAGTTTGTGTGGAAACACTAAGTCAGAAGTATCCACCCTGGCAGGTAAAAAGTCAGGTTTCGATATTTTCAGAAAGAACATCAGAATGAAATTCTATCAAAGACAAATAACAGAGAAAAATGGAGAAAAATGGTTGACAAATCTTGTGTGGTGCCACAGCGGTCCAGCAGACCAAAGGATAGATGAAAGTGAATGTGAAGTTAGATGTAAATCTGGCCTAACTGATGTCTTATAATGAATATCTAATTGATCTAATTGTTTTGTAAATGGTCAATCTCTTACTCAAATCCTCAAGGAAAAAAAAACATTTCCATAAAAAAAAAATATTAAAAAATATAAAAAATTGTTCCCTTTGGTTGAATGTCCTATTGCGATAGTACAGCCAAAAATATCTAAAAGTCTTGTAAAGACAATAATTAACTTTTAAAAACTGACATTTATATAATTTTCTAATATCGTCCTTGTCCAGAACCTGGCAAGCTTTGTAATGAAGACAGCTCGTGTGTGCTCCCTTTTGATGGCTACACGGGTGTATGTGACAATGAAAGGTGTGAATGCTCAGAAGGCTACTCACAGAAGGGCGAAGTATGCTCAGGTAAGTGGGCTACTATGTCTATTTTGTTACACTAATTTTTTAAAGTAGTTTTCAAATACCTCTACTCTCCAAACTAATAAATTCCTAACAGACAACTTTGTTTTATTTGAAAAAAAAATATTTTTTAACTGCACCTACATTTTTATTCATCATAATTTAAAATTCATTCATCTAATACAACGAAATTATAGAAAACAAAATTGAATTGATATATTTTTTTAATGCTTAGAGCTAATAAAGTGAGTTATGAAATTGATTGCTAAGATATTAAAGCTATCTTTCTTTTTGTATAATTTGACATTTAAAATTCCATTCCTTAAAGGTGTGATGTCATACATGGGCTCTACTGTCATCGTAGTTCTGGCACTTCTGTACAGACTTGTGTAGACCAAATAGAGAAAGAAAAATATAGAGTATAGAATTTTTATTAATAATTTATTGTCATTCTTCAATGTCATATAGTAATAATAATAATAATAATAGTAATAATAATAATAATAATAATAGTAATAATAATAATAATAATAACATTCCTCAGTGGAAACTGATTAAGGGACTACAATAAATCTTGTTTCTCTTTAACGAAATTTGACCCTGGCAGCGCCAGAGAATGACTACTCGTTTGCATTTAACATAATAATAATACATAGAATAATAATAATATTAATATAATTATAATAATAATATAATAAAGGGACTACAATGAATTCTGTTTCTCTCTAGCGAAGTTCGATCCTGGCAGTGCCAGAGAAAAAAAAAATTCATTTTCACATATTATTATTATTTTTATTTAATATGTACATTAATTATTTACTTTAGAAAATTGATTATGAAGAAAGTTGATATAGACGTCATTAGATGAACATTTGTATGAAGTAAATATGTTTTAGTTAGATTTAAATACGTATATTTGTATGCATGATTAGAAACTGCAACATTGTGTCTGGTTCAGTGACTATTGACGTTTCTTCCAGGATGCCAAACATGTTTTCTTACTGTGATATATTGATATTAATTTATTTTATTTTTTAAAAATTATCTTAAAACAATGATAATGTTATAGACCTAGGTCTGGCTCATATCTCAACCAGATTAATCAGCTTTCGAAACATAGTGGGGCGAACTGACTGAGTACTTAAACTCCAGGCTGCAGTTACCTCAAAGTTATAAGTTTGAATCCTTGTGATAGAGTCGTGTGTATATTTATTCAAAATTAGAGAAGGTCAGGACTAAAAGTAAGCCAATCCAAAAACAAAGGAAAATAAATGCCCTTGACTGTTGTGCAGGGCATAGCACAACACCTTAGAACGCAGGAGACTTAAACATTTTTATTATAGACATGCTTTGACATAGAACGATGAATGGTGTCTATGTTTCTTCATGTTTACTAATATAGCACTACTACTACAGAAAAAGATCTGCGTATCACCGTGAAGTTATTTTAATACCTTATTAATTATATTTCTTTAAGATCTACCAATTTAGTAGGAAGGTGACGCGAAAGTCCTTTTCCATTGCCGACTATTAACGTGAATATTGTACATCAGTACAGAGGACTACAGTGCACTCCATTTTCTCTGGCTAATGGCAGAACTTCATTAAATATTTCATAGTTCTGCTAATCTTCTACTGGGATTTGAGCGTGCAACGCTCGTCTCGACAGCCAAAAAAAAACACACAAAAAAAAAAAAAACTCAACCACTGCCAACTCTCCTCATTTTTTCTTTTCAAGTGTTTTTGTTATAAACCGTGAATAACACGGTGACTTGTAAATATACTCTCATCCACTCTATCATTTCTATAGCATATTTAGGTTACAATTATAAATTGTGTGTTTTCTTTACTTTTGTTATTCTCAATAAATATATTATTTTTTTGTTATTTGCGTTTTTAAAAATGTTGTCAAGTTTATAACGTCAAGCTATTTTCTCCAAATGCTCAAAATTGACTAACGACACTATGTGACGAAGATGCTAAAAACTTAGGTTGGATAATAAATAATGTTACCTTAAGAGCACATTTTTTTCAGCCAATGTTTTATATGATATCTACGTGAATTTCTTCACCCAACCCCCTGCCCCTTTCTTAGTGGAAACAATGTAAGCGGAGCCCCAGGTTCAAGGGACTTTGTGCGTCATGAGCTACACAAAGGCATTATATTTGCGTCTACAGAATACATTTCATCGTGCTAAAAAGAGGGCATGCCTAATTGAGCGGAGATAATGAAGAGTGAGAGTTGTCAGTTGTCTGATCTTCGTAAGACCATGTTGATATTGAGCAAGACATTTTGCAGCGGGCCGCTTGCGGTTTCGAGTGGATGGTGCTTTCGGACACAAAGAAGACGCGATGAAGAAATTTTTTTTGTATGTGTTGAAAAAGTTTAAATTTAACCTTTGTGTCAATCTTGCAGACACCTTTCGCGAAAACGAGGTCCTACTAGAAAAGTAAATCGTCTTTCTTAATGTAATTCATACTCTGAAACTACTTCAATTGATCAGTTTCCAAATATGGATTTATAACAACAAGCAATTGCAATATAATCTATTGTCCCTTAAATACCATAACTATTCAGTATCTTATTTTAGAAATTACAGAAAAAGATAATTTGGTTCTACACGTAGCCATGTGTCACTAGCAAAATTTAAAATAAAAAAAAATTAGAATCATAATCTAGAAATTATTTGGTTACACATTATTGCGATTCACACAGGCGCCCCACGAAAACGCTTCAAAGACCAGCTTAGGCGTCAACTTTCCTTGCTGACATAGAAGAGAGCACCTGGCTGCATGCGGCGTCGGAACGAGACAGCTGGAGGTCACTCACGAAGGCCGCGGGATACACATTTGATACCAGAAGAAAATCTGCTGCCAAGGTCAAAAGAAAAGAAAATCTAAATCGACCACCTGCGGACAATGGTTATTCTTGCCCTGGATGTGGCAAAATATGTAGGTCACAGCTGGGGCTGCGCACCCACGGGCAATACTGCACTCCTCACTAATCTTCGGACTCGAAGACAGGCCTTATTATTATTATTGCGATTCTACTTTACAAAATAAATAAATATATAAAAACAATTATGAGGCAACTTTTAACATTAGTTTAAATTAGAAGATGTAATTGTTAAGGAAAGTATATGTACACAATAAGTTAATAAAAAGGTCAGAGGTAAAAAAACAACAACAAAACAACAAACTAAAATACACAAAACAACCGGGAAAAAATTTCAATTGAATATATTGTTATTAATCGCTAAAGGAGAAAATGTAGATTTTCTTTGAACGTACTATTCTTGACCTAGACTTAGGGTATCAGTCTAGACCTGGAAAGTGTGCTATCATTCTAGACCTAGATAGTAGGCTTTCACTCTGGTCATGTGACAACTAACTAAATATGAATACAAACATTTATCTGTATCGTTTACAATGTCTAAAAAAAAGTTCCCCTTTCAGACCCAGCGATCTATAGGGCAGATGATGTAAAGGTCATCTGTTCCTGTGGTCAACGGTCAGCGAGGGTGTCATGTGGCCAGCTCAACGACCAACCGCCCTTTTTTTTTCCAAACTAATTTCCTATTAGAACTGGATGCACTGAGAGGCGCCCTACAAATCACGATATTAAAAATACCCGTCTTCAATATAATTCGATCCCTGGACCCAACAGTTCGGAAGCCAAGCGCTTTACCACTCAGTTGTCGTGCCTCCTTGACAATGTCAAACTGTACACTTATTTCTTAAGATTTGAACTCAGCGAAAGCTCATCAAAAGCTAGAAAGTGGTATCTGTGTTAGACAAAAGCATGATGATGTATGTAGTAATTATAATAGTATATAATATATAATAGTAAATAAATATAATATATAAATAATACATTTAATTCATAGAACGCCGTTAACAAGCATTAGGGAGAGTCAAAGTGCTATGGTAACACAAAAGACATAATCACAAGAGTCTGAATGACAAACGAATCTAATAAAACAGCTTTGACTATTCCATTTTGAACAAAAGCCATATTGATAGGATAGGGGGGCCAGGCGCCAGGTAACTAGTTTTTTCCCCTCAGGTAGATCTGTGACCAGGTACGAGCACTTACAAACTATCATTGGTAATGTTTTCAGTATACTTTTTGAAATCTCCAACATAATCTTAAAAAAAAAGGAATCACGATTAATTATCAGGGAAAAAAAAATTCAGATTAACAACTAATTAATCAATAGAATAATCAATAGATAATAATAATAATAATAATAATAGAATCAATAACGATGGGGAGTTTCAGATATTTAAAAACTATCCACTCACTGACTGATTGATCAAGAAATCTAATTCGCATAAAATTTCGTACTCATGTTCCTTTTGATAGATTCACAACCTGACCGCCGTCAGTGAAGTCCAGTAGGGAATCGCCGCCTACGTGGGTGCCATTATCCAGTTGATTGTTAGAAAAGCTTTTATCCAACAACCAGGCCTGGACATGGGATTCCACATCCTGTGTCCTGTCCGTGTCCTATCTGAGGCAGCCATATTGGTTGAATGTGCAAAACCGGGCCGTGCCGCGTACACAGCGCACCGTCCCCGCAGAATTCGCGAAAAACCGCAAGTCTATTATACATTTCTTTTATTTCTTTAAAAGGCCGCAGTCTATATATAAGCATAAAAAGAAATACACAAAGTATGTATTGTTAAGTCTACTTATTTTTAATATCCCTCACGTCATTTCCGATTCCTTTTAAATGCTGTCTGAATAAATAAAAAAAAAACAATACTAATAGCATTAAAAGGGCCTGGATTTTACATATGACATCTGCCTCCTCTCCAATACACAACAAGATGCTTAGATCAAACTGACCAGAGTCTCAGAAATAGCGAAAAAAAGACTAGACTTCTAATCAACAAAAAGAAAACAAAAGTTATGAGGATCAATAACAGACAAGAGAACCCAATCATATTACAGGAAGAGAACATCCTCGATACCTTCGATGAAGTCCAGTAGGGAATCGGCGCCGGAGGCGTCATTATCCCGTTGAAAGGCTTTTATCCAACCACCAGGCCTGGACATGGGGTTCTTCACCCCTGTCCTGTCTGAGGGCACCCAACGGTAGGCGGCCATATTGGTTGACTGACTGGTAAAACCGGGCCGTGCCGTGTACACAGCGCGCCGTAACCGGTCCTGGCCCACTCGCTATAAGTGGCCGGGAACAGCGCTAACTGCGGGGAGCTTGTCTCATATTCCTATACTGTAACCGCCACTATTCCGTGTAAGGGCCGCCACTCCAGCCACGGGTCTCTGATGACGGCCCCCTTTGTGGAACGGCGTGGCGGACTTTTTGGACTGGGTTGCAGGTTACTTGTTCCATCCCCACCCCGAGTGAGATAAAAAAACAAAAGCTCACCCAGGGAGACCTGCTAGAAGGCCTGGTTCGCTACTCGTTCTTAGCCTGTCCAGATCCACCTCTGGATGTTTCCACCGGAGGGCCACGCTGAGGCGACGGGTAGCTGGAAATCCTCCGGCATCCTCGATACAGACCACTTCACATATCTGGGAAGTAGAGTTAGTAAGAGAGCGGAGCTGATGATTATATACTAATTCGGATCAATAAAGCTAGGTGTGCCTTTTCAACTCTTCAAGCTATCTGGTGCTCTTATGCACTATCTCTACATAGCAAGATACGAATCTATAATACAAACATAAAGTCGGTCTTTCTTTACGGTTCACTAAAACAAAAATGGAAAAGCTCCAGTACTTTATTATCAAATGCCTACGCCGGATATTAGGAATAATGTGGCCACACAAGATAACTACTGTCAATTTGTGAGAGAGAACTAGACAAAAGCCAATAGCCCAAGACATCAAAAAGCGAAAGTGGATAGGATAGGACCCACCCTGCAAAACCAGCTACCAATGTCGCAATGCAGGCACTTGATTAGAATCCGCAAGGAAATAGGAAAGTGGGCAGACCCAAGCAAACCTGGAAGAGGTCAGTCATCAGTAAAGCTGAGGATACTGGAATGACATGGGAGGAGATAAAGAAAGGTTCTCAGAACCAAGTTCGGTGGAGAGGCTTAGTTGTGGCCCTATTCTTCCCTGGGAGTGCACTGGATTAAGTCAATTAAGTCAATAGCATTAAACGATTTAGAGTGCTTTTCTTATGATTGAAAGATGCTAAATAATGAGATAACTAAGCATAGATGCTATGCATAGATTTAAAAGCTGAAAAGTAAGTTTTGAAGTGACGATCAAACAGACAAGTAAAAGTGATTCTAGTATTCACGGGCCTAAACCATTTTTGTGTATGTGTGTCTGGAGGGATATTATAAAGCGGGTCTTTCTAAATTAAGTCAAATTATATGTCTGAGTAATAACGATGGGTTAAAAAACAATTGTGAATTCCAGAGAGAGGGAGAGAGAGAGAGAGAGAGAAGGAAAGAAAACTTTACAGAGACGTTAAATTTCATTATAACAAATACACTAATTCAAAGGCTAAAAAGTATGTTAGAGGATCCTTAAAATGCGCCCCGTTTTATGAAATAAAAAAAAAATATAAAAGATAAGAAGAAAGAGATGTTTCGGCCATAAATACAATATAAAGCCTGGGATCAAAACGGACGTAGCCGGTTGTTACTGCTAGTCGTGGAGTCTGGGAGCGCATGAGGCGCCCTGACCGCACTTCCCCGTGGTGGAGGCTGTCCAGGCCTGAGCAAGCTATTATAGCACAGTGCAGGACAGGCCACTGTCCTGTTGGCTCATATTTCTCGCGGCTATGGCCAAATTTTGATTCACGGTGCCCCCTCTGCGGGGAAGAAGAGGAAACCGTGCCTCATATTCTGTTTGACTGCCTCAGACTTGCTGATCTCCGTCTCGACAGGTCTGGGAAACCCAAAATTCTCGACCTGTATGGCGACATTTATGCACTACGCAAGACAGCAGGGTTTCTGTCCAGGGCTTTTGCAAGAGAGGATTTGAGCCTCTCAAGCCCTCACTCTAATGGAGTTTGATGATGATGATGACTGCTAGTCGTTAATAATAATAAAGAAGGAACGAATTTTGATTCAGGACAAGAAATTAAACAAGAAATTAAACAATCATGCACTCAAGCAAATAACCATCTCAAGCAAATAACCATCTCGAGCAAATAACCATCTCGAGCAAATAAACATCTCAAGCAAATAACCATCTCAAGCAAATAACCATCTCAAGCAAATAACCATCTCGAGCAAATAACCATCTCGAGCAAATAACCATCTCAAGCAAATAACCAGCTCGAGCAAATAACCATCTCGAGCAAATAACCATCTCAAGCAAATAACCATCTCGAGCAAATAACCATCTCGAGCAAATAAACATCTCAAGCAAATAACCATCTCAAGCAAATAACCATCTCAAGCAAATAACCATCTCGAGCAAATAACCATCTCGAGCAAATAACCATCTCAAGCAAATAACCATCTCGAGCAAATAACCATCTCAAGCAAATAACCATCTCAAGCAAATAACCATCTCGAGCAAATAACCATCTCGAGCAAATAACCATCTCGAGCAAATAACAAGCAAATAACCATCTCGAGCAAATAACCATCTTGAGCAAATAACACCTGTGGCTGTAAAACGACTATTAATAATTTTTTGTCCATATTATTTAAATAATTATGTACAAAATATTAGCTATTTCCTTTTTTTTTTTTTTTTTTTTTTTTTTTACAAAATTTTAAATTCACTGAAGGCTCCAAAATTTTTATTGACCTAAACGTTTTTCCACCTGTATCGGATATCAAAGTACCAAGTCGGATAGGTCAAGAGAACAAAAAAACTTGTCGAAAGAAAAAACAAACAAACCCAAAATTAAGATAACCTCAAGGACGTTTTGCAATATACCTCACGATCTATCGTCTAAGCAGACATATGAAGTTTTGTTAATTTATGAGTTTTAAGATTGTGTTAAAGGACAATATAGTAGAGGCAATAGCAACCAAAGTATATTTAAAAGTATGTGTACATATTTTTCAAATCAAGCACCATTTTTAGTAGAGGTCACGACCGATATTCAACTTTCTTTCTCCTTTACACCCACCCCCCTCTCTCTTGATACTTCTTCCCGTTGCCTGTTGTTTCTCGTAGTGAAAGAGATCCACTATTTCATGTTTTCATTTTTTCCTTGAATAAAACTTTACCTGTCTTATAGACTAGACATTTAGAGATCTATTTGGGATTTCATACAAAACGTAAAGAAACAAACTATATTGGTCCCTAGATTTTTGCAAGTGCACCTATGGCGGAAGGGCCTAACCAAGGGTTTTCGAAATATATTAATGGAAAAAAATTCTACGCTTTTTTTTTTTTTACCTAACAGGTTTTTCTGTGGCTGCCCAGTGTATATGTACAGTAATGGAAAGTTGGCCAGTCTGTTCTTGAGACGATGACCTGATCGTTTGACACATAAAGAGATAGTGTCGAGAACTGTTTTAGTCCACAAAGCCGTTGATTGAACTCGCTGTTTCAGCAGGCTTAGACGACAGACGCCTCTCAAGGGAGTTTCAGGTTCACACGCAGCCAAGTTGCAAACGAAGTCCAATGCGCCGCGGTCCTCCTCAGCTAACTGTTTCAAGTCCAGGAGAGAGGTCTCTTCAAGTACGCACATTCTGCACTAGCCTGGATGGCGGTGCACATGGCAGAGTTATAACAATATTTTTAGTACTACCGTCAAATAATACGAATTTCTCACATTTATTGAAAAAACTTTCTTTTAGAAATTCACGATAATATCACCTATAGACCTAAAGGGCAGACGATGTATGATCTGTTTCTAAAAATACCGATGTCCAAATCTCAGTCTTCACCAAGGTCTATTCCTCGACCCCTCGGTGGTGAAGTTAAGCGCTTTACCTCTCAACAACTACGACTCCTAGAAAAACATAATATTTGCTTGCGATGCCTGTAAAATCCATCTTTTATGTGCAGCTTCATTAACGAAACATCATCAAAAGCAAAAACATTAAGAGACTCAACTGTTATTTACTATGAATCATTTTAAACTTCTCTTTTCCTATCTGCGCTCACGCACACCTAGAAATAAATTGTGCGTTTAGTTGATTGCTGTAGAGAAGTTGCCAAGGTCTTCTAAATGCTTCATTACTAGACAGGTCAAAATATATAGGTAAGATAAGTTTTAACATGAACATGTAAAGTTTGTTTTCCTTAGCAACACTAAACACTCCTAACGATATTTTACAATTGAAACATTTCTAGTACAGCACGATTGTAACATTCATTCTTTTTGTTTACATGCACCCAACACACACAAACACACAACAGCCTAAAGGCAAACACCCACAGCTTGAGTTTGATTGTGAACGAGCAGGTGTTACAAGAGAGTCCCATGTCGGAGCAATGATGAAGGCAATCCTTTTGTAGTCTGGCTAATCAACGCAAGATGCTTTACTTTTGTTTAATTTTACAGTAAGTTCCGTGGAGTTTAAAAAAACAACAAATGTCCAGTGCTACACAACAAGGGAAACAAGTAAAAAAAAATATATTAAGTTGAAGTGTAATTGTATCAATTAGTTTGGATCAGTCGTGTAATTAAATTTGTTATACAACTAGCCTAATACAGACTGTTATCTTCATTGTAATAAATTCTGTGCGATTCAAAGTATTTTTTCCAATTATTTTGTGATATCATACTTTTAGCTATCAGCCTATCACTTATCTAAACCAGTTGGGAAATTGGGGGGGGGGGGAGATAGAAGTTTATATCTGGTTGAATTACCACGTAATCGCTTTATGCATTTATAAAATAAAAGGGGGTGCGGCGGAGAACTACAAGAATCGGAAGTTATGACTTAAGCCTCCTCAAGCCTACATTCTAACCATGCTGCTATTGAGGTACATATGAAAATAGAGTATTGTATAGTTATCTATCGTTTGTTTCAAACTTACTTTAAAGCGGCGACCTATAAAGGGGGGTAATTCAGCTTATACCACCACCCCAGTCATTACAATTTCTTTCCCTTGTTCAAGATACCAAACATAATAATTACCAAATGTTAATTAGCTAATTGGTTAACTTTCTATTGATTCTTGTGTTGTCAGGTAATAAAAAATAATTGTGCAAAATTTCAGCTTGATTGAAGTTTGGGTGTCGGAAAAAAAAAAACACGTGTATAAACGTTTTACCAGACAGACAGGCAGACAGATAAAAACAGAGTGAGTTCACATAAGCTTTGTGAAAAGAAATCACGAACTAGCCTAATACAAGATGCTATCTTCATTGTACACTTGTTTTAATGTTAATAATAAATCAAGTTTAATTAAGAGTTTATACTAGTTTATAGGAACAACAAACTATATTCGGGTTACATTTCCGACATTATGTTTTATATTTCAAAATCTTGTTTATTTACTATTATAAAACACAGCTATGTAACATACATACATAGACACTCACACATACAGTATGTTTAACAAAGGTATACTTCCTAAGGCGGAGGTATAAATTATTTCAAAGAGTGCTGTGAATGTTTTAATGGCCTCGGGTCATATATTTTACATTTAATGATCATCCACTTGTGTATTCAAGAATCAATAATATAAAATAAATCACTTTCAAAGGTCACGCCCCCGGTAAAAGGTTAACTTTATCTTTGGGTAAAATAAAAAAAACAAAAACGAAACTGTTTGAACTCTGTCGTAAAGGTCATATATTAAACACCTTTGTAGATACCACGTTTTATTTTCTGACTTACGTAAGTAATATTACTAACATTATTTCATGTATTATTGTCACTACCATTCGGCAGTGTAGCCTTATCGCAACCAATGGAAGCATTTGTCTAGTTGTCACTATAGCAAATATTAGCAAGGCACTTGTATGATCTTAGAAGAGGTTGTAACTTATTTAAAACGAGAAATGGAATACAGAGACATTTTTTTTCTAGCCAGGGATCTAATAGTGTATAACTGAAGTTAAAGTTAATGTTAAAGATTGTTACAAAAAAACAAAACAAAAACAACAACAATTGTTACAAACACTTTCAAGATCTCTTGAAACAAAAAAAAACAAACAACAACACAATGTTAGGACAACTTTTAATGGTATTGTTTGCCAGTATTACAGGTGTGCGAAATTCTTTGTTTCATTTTTCTCTAAAAAAAAAAAGATATAATATCTTCGAAGTTAATATTTGTTAGTTTTCTTTTGCAAGTTTGGGACTATCAGAAGTGAGGATTAATACTCCCTGGTCCGAACAAACATCAGGATGGCAGCGGGCAGGATTCGCCAGTACGAAGCACATATCACTCAAGCAGGCAGATTGTTCTCTCTTTCTTCTGCCCTCTCCCTGACTCAATGTTTCTCTTATTCAGTCATTCATTCAGCCAGTCAGTCTGTTTGTCTGTCTCTTCAATTATTCAATTCTTTTCTTTTCTAACTTCTTATTTGACTAAAGAGACCGATTCTTGATAAAAACCATCGATCATATGTTGAGTATTTGTAATCACCAGATAGATAGATAGATGGATAGATAGATAGATAGATAGATAGATAGATAGAGATAGATAGATAGATAGATAATCTTATAAAATACAGACGTTAAATATCTATATAATTAGATTGTAATAATTCTTTTTTTTCCTAAATAAAAATTTTTGAAATAAAATATATTGCTTTTTACAGAAATACTTATGTTTGCTTTTATGAAGAGAAATTTAGATCTTTATTGCAATTAATTTTGCTTTATATATTGAGACGTTTAAAATATTTGAACTAAAATATTTACTCAGTTCTTTCTGGTGTGTTTGGAGCAACATGTGTTACTAAACCTACTTGTGAGAGGACAGACTACACACTACCATTGTGTGTCAGCGGGACCTGTGCTTGTCTCAACTCATCGTTTGTACCTATACGTTCTGGATGTGCTTGTAAGTATCTTTTTATGTTTTGTTTTACAAATATCAGAACTTCTTCAGAAATGATGATTATTACGTCCAAGCCAACAGCATCAAGCGTATACCTCTCACGTCATAATGCTCTCTCACATAGGCCATTAGCAACACATAAGAAAGTCATACATAAATTTCATTTTTTGTTTTTATAACTGTATATATATACAATATATATATATATAGAAACACACGTATTCATGTAGCTAGTTCATATTTAGAAAAAATGAAATAAACTATGGTTTAAGAAAGACAGAATTCACATTTGTGCAATTTAATTAAGGATATTGCCATTGACATTGACTTGTGGATCTGGATTAGTTCCAATTGAGGACTTCTGAAGCATGTTCTCCAATTTTTTTTGCGAAGAGCAACTCGGTAGCAATCATCTCTTTATTTTGTTCGGGAGAGCAGACGCCGTATGTTAAATACTCTGCCGTCGGTGCGAAATCTAATGTAGATGCTCTCATGCTGGCGTCGCCTCATTTTATTTCACACGTTTCACATTTTGCTTGTGATATAAAATATGATGTTATGCTTTGGACATTTTGATGGAATTTCAATAAAAATTCAAATGTGTTTAGCCGAAATAAAACTAAATGAATATCGATCTATATATTAATTGTACATAACATCTGATATTTAGACACTGACTCTTAATTTAAAAAAGTCAATTAGTGCAAAATACCTTTTTTTTTCTTGGGTGTCACCCCCATAACGGATGTCAACCGATGCGGACCGCACCCCCACATCCCCTAGTGACGCCACTGGTAATTAGAGATCTAGAGTAGTGTTGTTTTTGAAGCAATATTTGAATATATACTATTTCTTGGTTTTGGAACAGTACAGATGTATAAGCCTGTTATAAAGACTGACATGGCTAGTTCCAATCAAGTCTTTTACGGCGGACCTATCACACTGTACTGTGATGGAACATATGGAGCAGAAACCTATGAATGGTATCTTGGTACGACCAAACTAAATACTACTACTTACACATACTCCGCCATAGCATCAGCTTCTAATGTTGGATCAATTAGGTACGTTGAAACAACCATATTGCAATTTAAATTTATTTAAAGAAAAGGTTTCTTTAATAATAATGAATAATTTCCATAGTAATCAGAAAAGGTGCATATTTTGTTCTTTCTAAATCGATTTCTTTTTAAGTCCATTATTTTAGCTTTAAAAAAGTTAAAGTTGGTCTAAGTTCTTTTTTTTTATTTTTAACACTTTTAAATCCCTAACTATATATTGAAAATGAATATATTGAAATAAGTTAAAACAACACTTTCAATGGGGATTAGTGTGTTCAATTTTGAACACAAAAATATGTTCTCGGGTACATTTGTGATTTTAAAGATTCATTTTATAGCCTCACTAACAGTATCATTGTAAAAGAAGAGAAAGCGCTCTGGATGGATGTGGTAGCTTAAACAACAATAAAAGAAAATAAAAAGAGAAAGATTGTTACATATTTTTTTATTTATAAATGGACAAAGTAGAATATGTCAAGGCCACCATATTAAGGGATCACAGTTGCTAACTTAATAAAGAAAAATAAAGTATTAATAGCCAAAGAAACATCAGACTCCGCAGTGTCAAAACGTCTGTGTGTACACACACACGCACACACACATACACACACATACATACATACATACATACATACATACTTACATACATACATACATACATACATACATACACATATTTATTCACGCTGTACTGAATCCAAAGGATCTTGAAAATCCCATGGCAAGAGAAAGTGTGCAATACTGAGATCCTTGCGCGAACAGCTATTCCCAGCATCCTTACAGCCCTCAGACAACGCCGCCTGCGCTGGCTCGGACATGTTCGCCGAATAGAGGACAATCGCATCCCGAAAGTCATTCTATACCGAAAACTCGCGACTGGCTCAAGGAAAACTGATCGCCCCCACCTCCGATACATCGATGTATTAAAATGGGACATCGAATCAGTGAACATCGATACTGATTATTGAGAAGAAATTGCTCTAGACCTCAATAGATGGAGAGAGACAGTGACCAAGAAAGTTATGGACAACGAAAAAACATGGGTCTCAGCTCTGGAAGAAAAGCGTGCCATGCGAAATATGGCGAGCTTCTCTACCACCAAAGCGAAAGCCGGCTTAACCTATTTGTGGACGGGAGTGTCTCTCCATAATAGGGATTCACAGCCACATGAAAAAGTGTTCGAGATGAACAATACTCGCTTTACCACTGAAGGAGGCCTACATTACACTAATATATATATATTATATTCACACCAGTTACACCAAAAATAGGAAGCTATTTAAAGTTATCCGCCATGTTTGGCAATTCCCAATGCAAAGTTGAACAAATATTTAACATCAGACTGTTAAATATAACATGTACTCAACACCAAAAGAAACTGGTACACAACTTCAACAAATTTGAGAAAGGTTGAGGACATCCATAGGTGTGCGGCAAGGATTCATTCTTCTTACAGCTCTTTTTAACATATTGCTAGAACATGCTATAATGGAAACAATGGAAGGCAGATGATTATAGAAAAATGCAGACTAGGTACAAGGTCTTACTTCAATTCTGAATGTTGCAGCTAGAGTAGTTGGTATTGAAACTAGTGCTGTTAAAGTAAAGTACTAATTTGTGGTGGACATACTACGAGATGTCGCACACATTTTTTTAGCCAAGCATTAGACAAAATCTAAATATCTAATGTCAAATATACTTTGGAATACGTCGTTATGAGCCAACTGTGGAAAATCTGGAAGAGTAACATCAGCTTCAAATTAAAATTGAAAATGTACACTTCGTTAGTGATACATCAATTCCTATATGATGGCGAAAGGTGGAAGCTGAAACTGAGGTTAAAAGTAGAATTCAAGCCTTTGAAAGAAAATTCAACATGGTATTAGTACAATTAGATACCAGAAAAAAAAACAACCAATGCGTTTGTACTTTAAGAAGTGTATAGTTGGCAATTAAAGGGGACAATTTTAAAATTATGAAAAGGCGAAAGCTGATCTGGTTCAGTTATAAGTTACAAAAAAAAAAAAGGAACGACCCGACATTGAACTCGTGGCACACGCCTCTTCCATGCGACGTGCTAACTACCTTGCTAGTGAGGTACTTATGACTAAAGAAGTTTGCATAGTTTCTTTCAATTTAGAGAGGCGAACTATACAGGAGACTAATTCAGCTAAATCCACCACTTCATTTGTTCTTCAATTTCTTTCACTTGTTTGAGACATCAAACAAAATATTTTATTACTAATAGTTTATTGATTAATTGGTTAATTTTTAAAAAATAAAAATGATTATTGTGTTGTCAAGTAAAAGAAATAATTGTGTAAAATTTCAGCTTGATCCGAGATTCGGTGTCGGAGAAATAACATGTACAAACTTTTGGCCAGATATACACAGATGGACGGCGAAGTGTTGAAATAAGTTTTGTAAAAAAAAAAAGGGGGGGGGGGAAGAATTGATCAGCCTATTCATTTCCTGCTTAAAAAAACTGCTGGCCGGAAAGAGTGGATGGACTTAGGTGAACAGTCACATCACCCTTACGATAAAAGTGTAGAGACAGACGAGATGTGACGAATGCAGAGACACTGTTTCTGGAGCTGGGGTCGATTATTATCTATTTTCTCAATTATAATATTATTGAAAATATCTATGAGTTTAAGTATATATTTGTTTCCCGACATTCTTATCCACTGTGTACACTACATTATTGTCACATAAAAAAAAATGTCAAATTTCCATGACGGTCTATAATATTTATACTCTATTTTCAGA
Source organism: Biomphalaria glabrata (assembly GCF_947242115.1). Lineage (NCBI taxonomy): Eukaryota > Metazoa > Mollusca > Gastropoda > Planorbidae > Biomphalaria > Biomphalaria glabrata. The sequence continues at coordinate 34,776,566 of NC_074720.1, forward strand.
TGCAGAGGGCTATCGAAAGAAACTGTTGTGACTTCTCCACTAAGTGATGCTTTCATAGTAGAGATGTTAGGTGGACCTGGTGGATTAAGTAAGTTAAATTTTACTTGCTATGACAAACTGGCATGCCTTAAAGTAGCCTGGTAGGCATCGCATCTGACTAACTTTCTTTGTCCATTTGCCCTGATATCGAATTAGCCCAAGATCTTAACAAAAAATATTTTTTTCTAAGTCACTAAATTCTACTTCAAATTCTGCGGATGGCTGCCTGGTCATGCGGCATGCGCGATGGACTGTTGATCGGTTGTCCCGCCCTCTATCATCCCCCTTCGTCTTGTGGAAGGTTCGGACTAGGAAGTAAATTATCTAAAGGAACATCCGAAACATGTCAAACCAACAAAAGAAAAAAGATTTTGTCTGTAAATGTGTACTGTGAACAACTTTCAATTTACACGGACTTAAACATTTGAAAAATGGTCATCATAGACTGAAGAAACTTAATAGGCCAAACAATTCTTTTCAAAGCTGTCGATGACGGTATATATGTTTAATTTGTTTAATATGTGTAGTATAAGGCACACAGACTCGCTGGCGTAAAAACATAAAAGTTTAAGAAAAATATAGATTTTGAATTTTTAAAAATTAAATCAGTTAAGCATTTAGGAATAAAGTGCCTTGTAGTAGATCACTTTATAATATGGTAGCTAACTGACCAATTTTTACAAGCTTACTTGTGAGTGTGAGCGTTGCAATGCCATCGACTACTGTTGCTAGTACTGCCAATACTTGGAGTAATATGAAGTAATATAAATCAATTCAGTGCGTTTTCTTTTTTGACATTTTATTTTATTTTGTTATCATATTGTTTCAAATATAGTTTATCATTATATATCCTTCTGGGAACGGGTACAAACGTTTTCTACTTTTTTTTTTTTTTGCTTATACCTCATCATTGACATCTTTAGGATGGTGACCAGGCATTATCATTTAATCCCCAATCTTTTTTATTTAAATTCACAGCCACTTTATCACCTTGTCATTTAATTATCTGATATTTTTATCTAAGAAAGTTAAACTTAGTAAAGTAAGAAATCAGAAATATTTCAAATAGTTCTCTTCTAATATGTGATATATTAAATAAAAATAAAATTCATTGTCATTAAATATATAGTTACTTAGCTTCTATTTAATATACAAATTATTTTAATATGTCTATGAATGCTATGAATACTGTGCATGAATAAGACATCCAAGCTAGTAGTTATGTGCTAAAAGAAAACAATCTATAGTCTCCAATCTCTCCTGCAAGATAGTAATACTCCTTCATGGTGACTCTTGCATATTTCCTCTTTAGAGGTTGTTCAGTGCCTATAGAACTGATACCTCGAGTATCTGAATTTCCAGTGTGGAAACTAAAACATATAGCGATATGATTGCGCACCACAGGGTGCTTGAATTTGGCATTCATTGAAATATAGAAAGTTTTATTATATTTCATTTTATTTTAAATCTCAATGGTAAAATCACGCTCACATATTCAGAAAACCAAGACTGATATGGAAAGCGATTGACAAATGAAGATAATTGGAAAGACGATAGTCAAGGAATTAGTTATCTGAGGCATGATCATGATTCTTCTAATTCTTCTTATCCATCAAAGATGTCAATACCATGGTCCTTGATGATAATGTAATCAAATGATTTAACTTCTTTCAATTTCCTTTAGTCTGTTGTACTTTCACCCTTCATTCTACTACTGTTGTGTATAGCATCTGCAATCTGGGACCTTTCCTTTATGCTCACTCTCCATAACAGTGCCACTTTTTCCCAGCTTATAGTGCCGATTTTGAAGAGCTTCATGTCACGTTTGCATACAACAGTATACCTTGACAATGGTCGACCATCGGCGCTTCATTATATTCGATTCCAAAGATTAAGAATGAGTGCAATGTTTTACCGGACTACGCACACCCAAATGCGACAAAATATGATTTTATGGTCTATTGTGTTTAAAAAATGAAATGAAAATGTAAAAAAAAAACTTGATGAGATAGTATTTATGTGCAGCTCAATGTGTATGAGCAGCAAATGCAAATCCTAAGAGTACTAATTTCTAGTTTTTTTTTTGTTTTTTTTTGTACAAAGCTTCTATCAACTCACTCTGCCTGTCTGGTCAACAGTTTGAACTTATTTTTTCTCCTTTTCCCCATTCTTGGATCAAGTTGAAACTTTGCACAATAATTCAGAGTAACTGACAAAACATTAGGAAAAAATAAATTAATTATTTAATTCAATAATTATTGTTAATTAATTATTTGCTTGGTGTTGAGATTAAGGGAATTAATGTTATTTAATGATAGATGGGGCAGCGATTAAGCCGCTATGTGAAGTCGAACCTGACACTGTTTTAAGATTAAATGAGTATTAAAAGCCAAAGCTTGAACAACGCCATTGAACCATTATTTATCAAATCAATATTATTTTTAAGATTTGGGGGGGGGGGGCAAAGGACTTGGGGATTTAATGACCAGGGGATTAAGTAAGAGGGATTTTAGAGCTGGGTCAAAATAACAGGGATTCCATTTGTATTATTTAGATTTTTAAACAGAAATCGTAATATTAAATCCCTATTTCGATACCACATAGCTAATTGAGCCTAATGTTTTATCTGTTTGCTAGCTGGTCTGCATAGAGTAAGCTAAAAGAACAGAGAGATAATATATATATAAAGGTGAGAAGCTTACAACTTTCCACACATCCACTTTGTGCAATCTATGAATTTAGACTTTATTTTGTTTCAGCTGCATCAAATGTACGGCCTACGGTAGAAATGAGAACGACTGCGGCCTTCAACGGTTCTTATGAATTTATCTACTGTCAAAACACGCCAATGGGATACAGAGATATAACGTATACGGTTGGTTTGGAAGTCTGTAAAGTCTATTTTTCATCATAACGTCTCTGTTTCTCTCTTTTCTCTAGCTGTCTCTCTTGATACGTTTTGTAACAAATAAATCAGCTCTATTATTAATTGCAATTGATTAAAAACTATTGGTAACTTAAGCATCAATTGCATCTCGACGATTCATAGTGGCGGCTAGGGAACAATCTAAATTGCGCTGTTGGTATAGAACACTGTCCTGTTAGTGCATCCTTTGCCCGGCCCCATCCTAATTATGAGTCCCGTTACTGGAAATAGTGTCACATATCTTGAACGTGTGTCCCCATCCCCAAGGGTTAAGGGGGTAAGTAGCTCGAAGGCTGTTACAAACCGTGTTTATTTGTTGTAATGGTAGGGATCAACTTATAGTTTCACTATATATACCATGGCTTGCACGAGATGGTGACAATATGATCAAGAGATACATACGAATGTAGTTAAGGGGTTGATGAGATGTTTGATTTAAAGTTAGTTGGTGACTTGGGTCTAGGAGAGGGAGAGTGGGATATTATAGGAGTCAGAGACTGAAGTTATTAGTCGAGAGTTGGGAGAGTAGGAAAGTTTGTCCGTTCGTAGATAGTCCATGGTGAGCGATGTATTTTGGTTGAAGTAATCTGTTGCGCTGATGTCATATATAGTGGAATAAGTTGTTTTTTTTATTAACTATACCATGACTATACTATGTTTTTAGTGGAGCATTAACATAACTCTCTTTGGAGAATGTTAATGCTCCAATAAATACATGTTAAGATGTTCCTGTCGTTGAAAGATGAACTAGGGCTTAGATGTACTTCACAGTGATACAACCCCCCTAACGACGACCTCCACAACAACCCAGAAGTTTACCAGTTTCTTGCCAAAACACAAAGGGAGGAGTAGCTCTTTCTGATCTGAAACTAATGGAAGTTTACATCAGGCTTTAAGAATGTATTAGAATATTAATATTAAATATTAAACGTCATTGAGTTCCTTCCTTTGGAAGCAGTTGCAAGGCAGATGGGGAAGACGTAGAGACTATTGGAGAGACTCGTGTATAACAAACACACCTAGAGGAAGCTGGCTGGTGGCCTATGCCCCAAAAGGAACCCCAGGCAGAGATTCTTGACTTTCTTGAAGCTCTTCAAACTACCTGAACGTGGTTGGTTGTTTTGATGGCCACATGTTGCTCTTGTCCTATTTAGCCATTGGCCTTACAAAAAAATCTTTAAATTAAACAACACAATCATTAGAAAAAAATATATAAAAAAAACACACATGGCTTATCTAAGGGAAGGAACAGCCAAGTACTTCCATGTATCTTAAAATTTAGGCTATATAAAATACAATAAATTAATTAGTACTAAAGGATTAACTAATTGGTTAATTTTTGGATTGACTCGTGTATTGTTATCAAATATAAATAATAATGCAAAATTTCTACTTGATCCAGTAATGGGAAGTGAAACGCAATATGTGTTACAGTGTAATAAAGCGGACTTGATCCATATATATATATATATATATATATATATATATATATCCACATCTCTCATTAGGTAGCTTTTATTTCCTTTATTTCGAATCAAACAAAATAATTTATCAACAAAAATTAATGTATTAATTGGTTATTTTTTAAATTCATTCATTTAATTTTAATGAATAATTGTGCAAAGTTTTAACTTGATCCGAGAATGGGAAACGGTAGAAAAAAACATGTTCAAACTTTTTTGCAAATCAGATAGACAGACAGACAAAGTAAGTTGATAAAAGCTTTCTAATAATGTAGCAAAAAAGAAAACTTTACCTTTGAGTTGAGAAACAACATCCCGAAACATTATAACCTCTTAGCAAATCCTGACATATCATTTAGATCTAATAACTTGAATTGTTTACTTACACGTCAAGTTGAACGGAGTGGATACTAGAGATTCCGGTGTGACTATAGACAGTACCAACGCAGGTCAAGATGTCACGTGCTCATTGACATCTCCATCTTCTGGAGTCACTTTTTCTAATCCAACAAGTGCTGTCACAAAACTGCCAATATTAGTTAGTAAGTATTATTTGATATAACTAGAAAAAAAGAAGATGATATTTTCTTCTTCCAGACTGCTCTTCGCTGGTATCTTTTACAGGTGGTACTCCGAACTGACATAATATTTAGTTGTAGAGGTATAAAAGCTTGTCTCGTATGCAATGATACAATTTATACAGATAAACAAACTGCTACAGTGATATAATTCATTTAGAGGCAAGAGCTGCATCATAGGCCCCTAACTTTGTGTTGTACCGATCTAGATCACATCCCTATTTCTTTTTAAATAAATATTATATATTATTATTTTTTTTTAAATTCGCCTTTGAAAAGATTGATTGTTACAGGTATGTGCCGAATCTTTATAAAGTTTATGAAGTCCAGATTCCTTCAACATGATCCTGTTTTAACCAAATGAAGTATAGGTTTCTTCACTGTAATAGCCAAGGCGATAGATATTTTAAAACATTAATGTATGAATATTTTATCTATACTATAATGTAAAAAGCAAGGCGTATGTATATATGTCCCGCATAGAAATCAAAACCATTTTGACCAATCTTGTTAAAATTTGGCAGAAATATTCCTTGGGTACTAACTGGAACCGTGAAATATGTATAGTAGCCCGAAAACAAACTTAAGACCCTCCAAAAAATTGCCCAACTCTATGAAAGTGTTGCTATTTTATGGATCTAGGCCATGTTTACAATATTTACATTGGAGAAGATCGAAAGGATCTAGATCTAGATATAATTTTAAGAACTACACTTTGCACAGATAGTCTTTTACTTTGACACATGAAAATAACAAAATATAGTCTATTGGTTTCATTATTTAATAAAATTAAGCTTTAAATTTGTACATTTTTATATTAGACAAGACTATAATGTTACACATCTCTCTATTCAACTCTATTCCTAGGTCTAATTAAACTCTAAGATGATAAAACTTCTATTCGCAAATATAGTTTTATACTTTAACACATGAACATAATAAATATTGTCATTCATTTCATATTTTGATAAAATTAACTTCCAAATTTTTTTTTTCTAAAGCATTTTTACATACATTCGTTTGCTATAGCTGCGAAGCCGTGTTGACATTACATTTTAATAGTTCCATTCATATGTACCGCAAGCCTAACATGTAAAAGTAGATGTATTTTACTTAATTTAAACAAATGACTCTAGTTTAATGTAGGTCAAAAACTATATTAGACTCTAGATCTAGATCTCAAAGTATATGCAAGGAAATCTTTTTGTAACAAAAATGGATTTAGGTCGATTAGCTATTTTAATAGCACTATTTATACTATTTTTACATTCACGCATTCGCTTTACTTATAACATTATCATTTTATTTTATTGTCTCTTATTATTATTATAGCTTTCATATAGCGCTACTTTCATGCTTATAGAATGCTCAGAGCGCTTTGGTCCAATCACATATACTAAAAACACAGGTTCTGTATTCAAACAGACAGACTTATCGGACCATGTACCTAAGAGAAAGACTTCTTTGCGAATGAGAAATCTTACATTCACCAACCCACATGGCCCTAGGCCTGGCAAAGTTGCTACCAACTTGCCGGTGTGAAAGTGCAGGGTGGGAGCACATTGGTTCTCTACCTAAAGACGAAACCTGAAATTTATCCGGGGGCGGGGTGGGGAGTTTGTCAATTTATACACAAATTTAACATTATTACTCGCGTTATTAATTTGTTAAATAGTTTAAACTCTGTCTTCTGTTGTTTTTATTTTTAAATAAATTGAAGTTAAAATTTTTTAAAAATATTCAGGCCTTTCTTTGTATAAAAAATTTATTTCAAAATGTAATGTGTTTTAAACTTTGACAGATCTCCTTGCGCCAAAATGGCATAAATAAAGCAGTAAGAATAGTACAGAAAGATCCTAGGAATCTTATATTTGCGTACTTAAATCAACCTATTTCTTAAAATTTCAATAACATTTTCATTTCTTTTTTTAGCAAACATCTTGAATGTCACTGTCCTGAACACAAATAAAGCGTTTCTGGAATGTTCCTTTATTCCTTCTATGAAAGAATATGGTTCAAGAACATTTATTTTTACTTGGCAGGTAAGTCAGAATAAATATTTTTTTATAAAAAAAAAAAAAAAGGAACAAAACAAAACAAACGAAATCCCTAAAGTCTTTTATTTAAAGTCCCGGAGCCAGTGATGTTAACATTCTTCCGATTTTGATTACCTTTCAGATGGACGGCAAAACTATAAACAACGAATCAAGCCCTATATTTTTTCCTTCAGTTGTGGGTTCCTATGACGTCACATGCGCCGTACAAATGGATAATCAAACAGTTGTTCCTTCGATCAATAAATTTAGAGTGAACATTGGTAGGTAGAGGTATTAGTCCCTACTCTTCACCTTCACTTTCGACTAGTCTGTTGGACTGTTATGCCACCACTCAAGATCTGTTGACGGCCTTTGTCCATTCCTCTCTGTCTTTGGCCTTTGATAGAATCTCTTTGAATGACAAGACAATCCATTCTTAGATGTTGTCTTACAATCGCTTTCTCTGTCTGCCTCTTCTTGGTAATGTTCGCTGAAGGAAGGTTTTTGCAAGTCCTGAGGACCTTGTAATGTAGCCATAGAGTTTCAGTTTGCGTTTTTTAACAGTACTTAGCAGGTCACCGTGGGGTCATATCGCTGAACTAATCTTTTCTCTAATCTCTTCGTTTGTGATGTGGTCTTTGTATGTGATACCTAGGATCTTTCTGCACTATTCGATTCAAAAGGAAACAAAATGACAAAAAAAAAAAGATAGTTTATGATCTTCATCTACTTTTTACAAAGCCTATATAACTCACTCTGTCTGGTATAAATTTTGTACACCTTATTTCTCCCATTTAAATCTTGGATTAAGTAGAAATTTTCCACAATTATTTCATGTACCCGACATAGCAAGAATTAATTTTAAAGAAAATAAAGCAGTTAGCAAATTAATTATAGTAATTAATTATTTTGTTTTGGTATGAAACAAGGAAAAGAAATTGTACTAGACAGATGTGGCGGTATAAGTTGAATTAGTCTCCTTTATTACATGATTGATCCAAACTAATTGATAGAATTACACTTCGAATACACTTTTTACAAATGTTATTCTTGTTCGAAATCAGTTGATGACACTGGACTTATAGCCAGCGCAACAAAACCCCTACAAGGTGGTCGCGTGATACTGGTTTGCGGCGGACGTACTTCAGACCAACACAGATACCAATGGGGAAAAGGAAAATACGACATAGTCGGACAGTATGACAGGAAACTTCAGCTCGACAACGTCAGTGCACAAGACAACGGCGTATACGTATGTAGGCACGAAAACAGAGTTCAAAAGATATTTTCAACAAGCATAGAAGTATTGAGTAAGTAACCTTAAACTCTTCAGACACTTTGGCTGGTGACTAAAAAACATGTAAATGGATACCTGTTGTCAGTAGAAACATTTCCCTTTTTTAGTGCTACTATGAATCAATCAATCAGGAAATGTGTGATTTTTTAAGCTTATATCAACACTGTCTGGTCAAAAGTGTGTACACGTTATTTCTCCGAAACCCAATCTCGGATCAAGCTGAAATTTTGCCAATTATTTTTGAGAACATAAGAATCAATTTAAAAAAAATTAACCAATAAGTTGTTTAACTATTGGTAATAAATTACTTAGTGGTATCTCAAACAAGAGAAAGATTTACTAATTGGCTGAAGGGGTTGGTATAAGCAGAATTAGTCCCCTTTATATTAAACTGCCGACTCAGGCTTGGTGAACATAAACAGGAATTAGAAACAATAGATAACTCTACAATCTTCCATGTTCATAGACTCTTCGCTAGCAAAGTGGTTACCGCGTTGGCTTGAGATGCCTGATAAGACTTCAGCTCACAAATCCGAATTCAGGTCGTTCCCTTCTTTAAAAAAAAAAACCCATTTAAAAACAGATCACCCAGATATTGAGTGATATTGAGAAAGCTAAGAGCATGAAATTGCGTGTTACAAAAACTGTTCGTACAAATATATCCCACTAATGTATTATTGTTAGTCTAGATCTATTACATATTTAATGACATGACTGATCCAAACTAATTAAAACACATTAATATAAGCTTTTTTGTTTTAAAAAGTATTTGCTTGTTTTACGAGTGGAGTTCGCAAAAGAGGTAACTGTAATATATGTTTTATAAAAATCTACGCGATAAGACACCCGGACAATAGACGTTTGATATCGGAACCAAATATCTAGATTAAATCAAATACAAAGATATCTTTTATCACATGCACATTAACAAAAATAAATGTTAAAAATCCTTATGTATATGATAGAAGTATAGAGGAAATATTCTTTATTGCATGCTAGAACAATAGTTCTGGAGAACAAGAGATAGTGTAGGCCTCTATCATCTGGGAAACAAGTCTACTGTTCACTTACAGGGCCATTTTATATGTTAAACTGCTGGCATATTGTGTGTGCATCTAGAGGCAAGGCTTTAAGACAAGCTAGGATACTTTTTAGTTTAGTTTTTACTCACTTGGTTTAATAGAATTTTAAGACCGAAAGTAAAAATCCAAATCTTTATTTCATTTTGTCAATGATCAATACCAGACTGTGAAGTGTTCCTTAAGTCTGTAAGCTTGTATCCTGGGCATGCTACCCTGCCTCATAGTGGCGCCAGGGTTGAGACGACCGTAGGTGAAAGCGATTAGGCTAAGGGGTAGCGAAACAGGACTCCCATGAGGGTGCCTAAGGGGGTGCGAGGGCATCTTCATTCCACTGTGCGGAGTTGTAAAAAAGCTCCCACAACATTGTCACAATCCAGGTGCCGTTCCTAAAAGGGCCGTTCCATAAATGGCGTGTCCTGCACGATTTGCCTGGTATAGAAAAGAAAATGGCGGTCCCTGGTCGCGAGTTTGACCCCCCCCCCCCAACAGACATAACGGTGAAAGGAAGCTCTTGTTCACTTTTGCCAGTCTAGAATTTCAAGACCCGAAGGCTCAACTCTGCCTGACAGTTTTATGACATTGCATTACATACATTACATCGTATATACCATTCCTTAACTGTTAAAATCGAGTCTTTGAATATGGTATTTCTAATTTATAAATGACATGAAAATAATTGATACATGACGTGTTAAATTTACTAATGACGTAAAGGAATTTTATAAATGATGTACAAAAAAGTTATAAAAAGTTATAAATGACATTATTGCATTTTTTAAAATGATGTAATACAATTTATTAGCATTTAATATATTTTTACTATATTGTGTTTCTGACCTATACGAATCAATCTTAGAACAGAGATTAATAGCTAAATGTTAAGTAACAAAGAAATAGTTTTTGTTTGACATACGGATATTAAATATTTTAATTGAACAATTTACCGAAATGACGTATTTAGACACAGATATCTTAAGTAAAATAAATCTCTTAATATATTGTTATAACTCTGCCATGAGCACCGCAATCCATGCTAGTGCAGAAAAAAGGTTCGCACTATTAGTGACAAGACTGAGTCGGATGTTGACATGAGAGAGAGAACGATTTCCGCCCAAGTGAGAGCTGATGTAAAGATGCTGTGCTCAAGACTTGTTGTTCTACATGTATTTGTGATGTCCTGGAAATAAACATCTGTGTCTCGTTGAGTTGCCTCCCTTCAGTTATTACGATATTTATAGCCATTACCAAAACCAATGGTTAAAATATGGGACATATATTGATAAGCAAAAACAATGTGGTCCAGAGGTAGTCTACTTGGTGGTTCGATACAACAAACAGTATAGGAGGTGAAAAGCTGACAAGAGTCAGTAGTTTTAAATACCTTGGAGCTATCACATCAGATGAGGGAAACAAAACTGAACTACTGGCCAGAATTGTACAGTCCACAGCAGCTCTGACAAAACTCAAAATAATATGGAAAGACAAAAGGATAGTCCTCGACACCAATATCAGACTGATGCGCTCCCTGGTCATGGCCACATTCTTATATGCTTTTATGCGAGTATTGGACGTTGACTGCAGAGCTAGAGAGCAGGATCCTAGCAATGGAATTGAGATGCTACAGAAGGATCCTTGGTATCACATTCAAAGACCGCGTCACAAACGAAGACAATAACCTGCCAACTAGTTAAAAAAAAACAACAAAAAACAAAACAAAAAGGAAACTAAAGCTCTATGGACATATTACAATCTCTTCGGGGTTCACAAAGATCCTCTTTAAGGGAACAATACCAGGAAAGGAAAGGAAGACAGAGAAAGCGATGGGAAGACAACATAAAAGAATGAACGGGCCTGTCATTGAAAGAGGTTCTATCCAAGGCAAAAGAAAGAGAGGAATGGAGAAACACGATGGCCAAATCTTGTGTGGTGCCCCAACGATCCAACAGACTAAGGGATAGGTGGAAGTGGTGAAGGCGAATCTTTTCGTTGGTTGAAATAAGCCAAACAAATAAAGAATTAATAAAACCATAAAAAAAAACAACATTTGTACTTATAAACGTAATAAGTATTTCTTTTCACACAATTTCACAGCAACTATTTCCAAGCCAGTTATTGAGATCATTGGATCTTCTGGAGGTGCAACAAGATTTGGTGAGACGGGGGACTACTGGCTAGTGTGTACTACTGATTCAGGAGTTGATAGTATGACTTTTGAATGGACAATGTGAGTTACTTTTAGAACCGTCAAATCACTAATTTTTTTTAAATAAAAGATCAAATTTCCGATTAAATAAACACATAGATGCTGAATATTACATGTGGAGTAAATGTCGCTAACCAATATCTTTAATTTATTCTGCAGTACTCACGAATCATTATTTAGGAAACAGAAGTACTTTAAAAAAAATGATTTTTTTTAAGTGGGTGTCTCTATGATAAGAACATATGCCTTATGTGCTTTTAACAAAGTTCAATATTCATGTAGTTATACAATTTTTTGCATACTGAAGATTTCAATATTTTAATGTTTATTTATAATTTGAATTACTTTATTATCATTATTCTTGATCTTATTTATACTTTTCTTAGCAATGGTGTGAAAGCCTCAGTAACAGATAAATTCTACCCCTTACGGTCTATCGCCAGCAGTAAGAACGGTGTCTATGTTTGTAAGGCCATGTTTAAAAACCTGATCAGTGAAAGCAGTGACCCCAGAACCGTCACTGTTACGAGTAAGTCTGGCACAAGAAATCTAAAATTAGTTTTAAGAAATATTCGAGAAAAAAAAAGTATATTATGAGAGTTTGCAAAAGAGGTCGGGGTGGGGGTGGGGGGTCAGAAAAATAAGTAACACAAAAAGAGACTCAATGAAAATATAGGAGATCAATGAACTTATAGAGGAACATTAAGGAACATATAGAAGAGAGTCAAGACACATATGGAAGTCAAGGAACATGTGGAAGATCAACAAGAAACATTTCCAAAAGAGTGTAAGAACACATAAAAGAGAATCAAGAAACATATGGAAAGAGATGTACGGTTCATGGTTCATATGGAAGAAACTCAATTAGCATAATCGGTATCGATACCAAGACAGACCAAATCTGTGAGAAGACTTGGTCTTTAGGAAAATTACCGCTGCGCATCTGTTACAGCACATCATAGGGTTTCAAAAGAGCATAATACTGTTCTTCGCAGGCATGTTTTCTAACGTCCCGCTAGATACGACTTGAACAGAGAAGAAATGCAACCGCACCCATCTATTGTCGTTGGGAGATACAGTTGTCATTAATTACTTTGGTATCTGGAAGTCGTCCAAAATCATTGCTTTCAAGTGGGTGATACATGTTGATAATCGCTATTAAATCAAAGTCGCTTCAACAATTATGTTAGCATTGAGACTCTGTGCTTAAGTTCCGTGGAATTTAGAATGAATAATAGTTTGAAAACCCGAGCATGCTTAACGCTAGATGTCCTTTGCACCTCACGCATTTCCCCAAAGGGACAGTTCTAATAACTTCATTGCTTGTTTGCTATGATTCAAGCCACATTGTAATCAAAAGTTTAATTCCGAAACTGGTACAACTTTTTACTGATGCTGTTTGCGAGTAAAATTAATTGTTGGAAAACAAGCTTAGGTCTATATTCCACACGATTTGGCCCGAAATAAGGCTCTGGCTTCTTCTCTTCAGCAAGTTTTAGTTTGGCATCCTTTCCTAGCAACTCACTGGCAATGTCTCGTCATGTACGACCATTATGAATCTCTCTTTGTTGAAGTGTTTATTATTTGATTTCAAATTGTTATATTATGTCGCTCTAGAACCTGGTAAGCTGTGTTATTATGACAACATGTGCGTCCTACCTTATGATGGCTACACAGGTCAGTGTGACGTCAATGACAGGTGTGAATGCTCAGATGGTTACTCACAAAAAGGAGAGGTTTGCTCGAGTAAGCATTTATAGATCTTATCAATCGTAGTTTTACAAATATGTATCGTCTATTCTATTACGGTCTATGGGACAGATGATATAAAGGTCATGTGTTTAAGTTGCCCAGGACTAACAAGGGTGTCATGTGGCCAGCACAACCACCAGCCGCCTTTATTTTTCCTGAACTAATATCACGTACCCAGTAGAGCTGGATGGACTCAGCACCCTAAAAATCCCGGAATTAAAAATCCAAGTCTTTACCTGGATTCGAAACAGGGAAAACCGGTTCAGAAACCAAGCGCTTTACCACTCAGCCTCCTTCATTTAAAGCCCGTACATTCTTTGATGTTTTCCTACCATTGCTTTCTCTGTTTCTTTTTTTTTCCTGGTACTGTACCCTGGAGGAAGGTTTGTGTGAGTTTAATTACCTTTGTGACCCTGTTTCTAAACTTCTCATATGTGATGCGGGGTCTTTGCAGGCGATAACCAGGATCCCTTTATAGCATCTCATTAAGATTCGAACCTGGGAACCCCGCCACCATATAGATAATAGATAGATAATAGATAGATAATAGATAGATAATAGATAGATAATAGATAGTAATTAAATTACACTAATATATTGTAATGACCATGTTCTGTAGTGACTCTATGGTTGCGCACCAACGCACGAGGATGGACTAAATGAACGGGGAGAGAGGAAGAGGAAGTGCGAAAAGATTGAGATTGAAACGGGTCTTGTTTTTTTTATGATCTATGTTGATTAAACTTTGTATTATCTTTGTTCCCATACCTCGTTGAGTTGCCTCCTTTAAATGTTGTAACAATATGCACACTTGTTAAATGCCTACATAAGACTACATACTGTAATACAATAACTCAACTAGTCGTAGGCTTGATTCAACAAGATCACATTCCTCGTTCCATATTAAAAAAAAAGTTTTCCTTTCAGACCTTGTGGTCTATAGGGCAGATGATGTTTCTGTGGCCTACGGGTTAACGAGGGTGTCATGTGGCCACCACAACGACCAACCACCTTTACTTTTTCCCAACTAACGTCAGGTACCCAATAGAGCTGGGTGGACTCAGAGGCGCCCGAAGATCCCGCAATTAAAATTCCCAGTCTTCGAACTCCGGACCCCGGCTCGGAAGCCAAGCTTAACCGCTCAGCCACTGCGTCTTTCTCGTTCCTTATGCTAGAACAAATTATTAGAGCATGGAATGGGTAGCCTGAGCCAGCCAGGAAATCAGTGACTTGGCAGAATCAAAATCATTGATTAACATGCATGACTAGATACATGACGCGTAGGACGTAATCATCTTCTTTTTTGAAGTAACGATTATATTATATAAGATAAGAATATAAACAGTAAATTCACTTGACTCATCGTTCTATCGACACACAACAGACATTACCTTCTGACACACTGGACACACAACAGACATGACCTTCTGACACACTGGACACACAACAGACATAACCTTCTAACACACTGGACACACAACAGACATGACCTTCTGACACACTGGACACACAACAGACATAACCTTCTAACACTCTGGACACACAACAGACATGACCTTCTGACACACTGGACACACAACAGACATAACCTTCTAACACACTGGACACACAACAGACATAAACTTCTGACACACTGGACACACAACAGACATGACCTTCTGACACACTGGACACAACAGACATAACCTTCTAACACACTGGACACACAACAGACATGACCTTCTGACACACTGGACACACAACAGACATAACCTTCTAACACACTGGACACACAACAGACATAACCTTCTAACACACTGGACACACAACAGACATAACCTTCTAACACACTGGACACACAACAGACATGACCTTCTGACACACTGGACACACAACAGACATGACCTTCTGACACACTGGACACACAACAGACATGACCTTCTAACACACTGGACACACAACAGACATAACCTTCTGACACACTGGACACACAACAGACATAACCTTCTGACATACTGGACACACAACAGACATGACCTTCTGACACACTGGACACACAACAGACATAACCTTCTGACACACTGGACACACAACAGACATAACCTTCTGACACACTGGACACACAACAGTCATGACCTTCTGACACACTGGACACACAACAGACATAACCTTCTAACACACTGGACACACAACA
The DNA here is from genome assembly GCF_947242115.1 of Biomphalaria glabrata. Lineage (NCBI taxonomy): Eukaryota > Metazoa > Mollusca > Gastropoda > Planorbidae > Biomphalaria > Biomphalaria glabrata. The sequence goes on from NC_074720.1 coordinate 34,792,115, forward strand.
GACATGACCTTCTGACACACTGGACACACAACAGACATAACCTTCTAACACACTGGACACACAACAGACATAACCTTCTGACACACTGGACACACAACAGACATGACCTTCTGACACACTGGACACACGCAGGAATGAACGGTTCAGTTACACTACACATACAAAGCATACAATGTATACATTTGTTGAATGTATACTGACAGAACTACTACACAAGTAGATCAGAACTAATGGATTTATATATAGACTCTATTTGAACAACGAAAAACACAGTACTTCACTTAATGTCTAACGATAATTTTATTTTGTTATGTCTCCAACAGACGGTGTCCTGTACAATATCAGCATCGCCCTCGTCTCAGTGGTCGCCCTTCTTCACTCCAGACTTATTTAGAGAGGGAGAAGATACTTAGATCTAGATTTTTTTAATGCATAAATGATCCATTGTTAATATTACTTTTTAAAGTCGTTTTATTTTTCACTATCTTCTTATTTTATATTCTTGTATATAACTATTTGTTCACTATTGTTTTAAGGCTGGCATAATCTACTTAATCTACTGATATCGTTATTTATTGGAAGGCTAAAAAGAAACTGATTTAATCAAAGAAAGTATTTTTTAAGTTTCATTACCTGAAAATAAAAAATTGTACACGTTAATTCTCCCATTTCCCCTTCTTGAATAAAGTTGAAATTTTACACAGTTACCCATTGTAGATGACAAACCATGAATCAATTTGAAAAATACAGTAAGTTAAGTAGTTATTGTTAATTTTAATAAAAAGGGAGATACATCTCGCAGCATTTAGAGATATGACAAACGTGTTTGTTATCATTAAATAAGCTTTGTTTTCATATTTTTTAAATAGTTTACTTGTTCGCTTAATTACTATTATCGTCTATGGAATGACGCGTGCCAGTAGAGGATACCGATTACACAAGAGACACACATTGAAGATGTACATTGTCTCAGATTGGAGCTTTTGTCTTCTCCAATCCATCTTGACTTCGTGTGTTTCCGATTTTAAATTCAATCCTCGAATGTTAATTTTACAACTCAATTTGTAAATGTTACTTTTGGGTCTGTATAAACATGTGTATGAACAAGAAACTATTGTACATGTGTATAAAACACAAGAGTGATAATCCGAGGTCACTTTTTGTTCCATATCTTTATTTCTGTGACGTAAATTCTTGACGTCTTATTGTACTACACTTTTGCAATAACAGGAAACAAGTTGTCTTATCTTGCCACTGACAGTCTGAAGTGGACCAATGCAATTCTGCATGGTGCACTGTGCGATAATGCTTTTATTTTTAAAGGTATTATATGGTGAATGGCAATGGGTGATATATAATCTGTGTATCTTCCATATCGTGCTATACACTATCAAACATTTAAAGACAAGTGCTATCCTAATAATAACTCGTTAAAGAAGATGTTTTATGTTCTATTTTTATTAAATCATTTATATACAGCTGATAATGTTGATTTTTTTTTTTTACATTCCACGCATAAGGGAATAGTATTACCTAAACGACCTTGAACTTTGGTACTGTTTTCATCTGTCCGTCCTTCTGTTGTCACGTGCAGATCTGAAAAACCTTTAAGTGATAATAAAACAATAGATCCAGCATCTATGTTCAACACTACTAAATGCACACTATGTTGCATGAAGTCTGGGCTGTCCGCAGCAATGGTGTTCACCTTGAGAAGGCTTGGCAGAAACAGTTGATTTCATGTTCCTATTGTAGCCCCTATTCTTAAAGCGTCACATTGAACGTCTCTCTCCTAGTCCGTACTTTTCAGCGCATCCCTTCACTGTAGGTCTGTTACACTACACAAGAATTTAACTTGCAACTTTATAGTAATATATATGTCTTAACCATACTAATGAGGGAATTGTCAAAAATTACAGATACAATTTTCCAGAGAAGGTTATCAGTTATAAGGTCGCTCCTTCTGCAAGCTTGTTAAGACTAGTTACAATTTGTTAATACTTGTATTTTTTTTTCCTGGGAAACTGGCTATTCCTGTTAGTCTTTCTTAATCACTAGCTATAAGGCATGTATTTTTTTTTATTTTGTTGGCATACGATTAAAAAAGAAACGAATAAAGATTAAAAACTTGAATGACATAATAAGTGAGATCAATAAATGTGTGTGCAGCAAAATGATATTAAACTAATTGTAAAATAAATTGAAAAACAATTAGTACAATAGGTGGAATGTTTATGTTTCTATTAGACTATAAATGCCAACGATAGGTCTAAAAGTCGGACACATATGTTTACAACGCTTCTTATAACCTTATTAACAATAATAAATAATAAACAAAACTACCGCAATCATCAAGACACTACGCAATCAATACAATAATTATCACAGCACCTAACTGCAAAGGGGGCGAGGTGGCTGAGTGGTCAAGCGCTTGCCTTCCGAACCTGGGGATCTAGGTTAGAATCTCGATGAACACTTGCATTTTGAATTCGATATATTTTGGGTGCCTCTGATTCCACCAAGCTATAATGGGTACCTCGCATTAGTTGGGTAAAAGTAAAAGCGGTCGGTCGTTGTGCTGGCCACATGACACCATTGTTAACAGATGACCTTTACATCATTGCCTCATAGATCACAAGCTCTGAAAGGGGTCCTTCACTTTACCTTGCAAACGTCTGATGGGTGGGCGGACAGTAAAAGATTTTCTCAGCGATTTCACAGTTTATGTACATCTTTGGGAAAAATTTTCTAGCTAGGCATCACATCCAAAGACCGCATCACAAACCAAGAGATTAGAGACAGGGTTACTACAGCGATTGGACCCCATGAAGACCTGCTAACTATCGTAAAAACAACTCAAGCTAAAAATCTATGGCCATATTACAAGATCTTCGGGGGGGGGGGGTGTCTCAAAGACCTTCATTCAGGGAACAGTACCGGGAAAAAAAAGAAGAGGCAGACAGAGAAAGCGATGGGAGGACAACATAAAAGAATGGACGGCAATTGTAAGTAGTTCTAAGGCAAAAGACAGAGATGAATGGAGAAAGACGGTTGACGAATCTTGCATGGTGCCCCAACGGTCCAACAGACTAATGGACAGGTAAAGGTAAAAAAAAGGATCTAGCTAATTGACTATTTAGGTAAAACTCTTGTTAAATTTGGTCTGGAGATCTATATCTTGAACAAAGCCATCGGAAGTTTCTAAATATATTCATTATAGAGTTTAAACAAATTTTCTATGTTTATATATAAGTACTTAAATATCTCAGTGGCAAACGCGTCGGTTTTGCATCACGGAGGCTCCAGTTCAAATTTAGTTTAAATTCATTTGAAATTTAGTTCAAATTCAGACTTTGGAAAAGGCAGCACTGAAACCTTCGTCCAGGTTCCCCTTCCACACCTGCCACTGGTTGACAGATTGGTTTGACCATAGCCAGGCTATAAACATGAAAGTTGTGCTAAACAAAATTTATAAATATAAAGAATCCCAAGCACGCTAATGTATTATTGTTAGTCTAAATCTAATATTAGTTAAGTACTTGATAGATTTTAGATAATTGAAGCAAGTTCACTTAATTAAAGCGATGTTTTTTTTTAATGCATTTTAAAAATATTTAACTTGCTTCAACCGAAATTCCTATTTTGTCCAGTATCTCCCTGTCCTGTCAAGGGCTTATGACTTAGGACACTCCCCTTTCTTGGCCTGATGAGCCCACTTATTGTTCTCCAGGTGCTGGGGGAATGTAAATCAACTGGGGATAACATTCATTCCTCATCGTTGCAACCCCCTGGAAACGTCTGCACCTGGAGACAGATAGGTTACAGGGATAGAACTCGGCATCTAGTGGCTTCCACAGCACATTCTAGGGAACGAGCATTGTACGTGGAGAGGACGAAACAAAAGCTCCTCTAGCCCGTACCATCCACCACGGCATTCAAGGGGGTCATTGGATGGTTATGGCCCACTCACGGCTTCTGGCTGGTAGGGGTACATAATAGGAACACATAGGATACACGCCGTGGGCTCGGTCTCCGGCCTCAATATGAAGGAAGAACTCAGATCTGGCTAAAGGAGTCATGTCTCATGATGACGTAGAGCGGAAAATTAATTATCTAATTGATGGGGACAGAATCCTCTTTGAAGACACACGCCTTATTCCTGGCCTCTGGGTAAAATCCTTCCCGTTGATCAAGGGTCATCATTGGGACCCAAGCTTAACCCTTAATAGACAATCATTTAGGGATATTGAACAGAATGGTTACAGGATCCGTTGGAAAGAAGATATCTTTTGTTTGAGTGGGGTGGACAGAGCTCAATTGTTGTTTTTTTATAACTATCTCTGCCTTTATATCAGGTCTTTATCAGTCCTTCAAGTATCTTAGGTATTTATATACGCGTGGAAAAAGTACTAAAGCCAAATAAACATCCGTATATGTTTTTTTTATATTATATAGTGTTTTTTTTAATAAATAATATACGTTAAAACACAAGAAAAATAATAATTTAGTTTCTCTACCATGCTACCTTGATGATATTTCTAATATTGAATTAAAATGAAGAAGTGTTGTTTGAAATTAGGAAGCTATACTTTTTGTTTACTCATCACACAATCCAAGGTTCAGGCACGACGCATGTATCAGTGCACCACACATTTCTCAGTGCACGACACATGTATCAGTGCACCACACATTTTTCAGTGCACGACACATGTATCAGTGCACCACACATGTATCAGTGCACCACACATTTCTCAGTGCACGACACATGTATCAGTGCACGACACATTTCTCAGTGCACCACACATTTCTCAGTGCACGACACATGTATCAGTGCACCACAATTTCTCAGTGCACCACACATTTCTCAGTGCACCACACATGTATCAGTGCACCACACATGTATCAGTGCACGACACATTTCTCAGTGCACCACACATTAGACCCCAACTCCAGAGACGGAAACATGACTTCCAGATCTTCTCTGACATGAGCTGTTCAGTTTGGATAGGGGGAAGTTGGGTGGGGCAGAGTAAAGCGCTTGTTGATCATTTATCGTATTTTAAAATGACTAGATGAACAAGGAACTGAGCGTAATAGTTGCCATTTATTTCCTAAAAAAAGCGATCAGATAAAATAGCTTAGAAATGTAAAAAAAAAAAAACAATTACAATACATTTTTTGGGAAAAATTCAAGAGATATCGTAAACGAACTCAAGAAAAATGGAGGAACCAAACTTGCTTGAAAAAATTCAAGATCTTTCTTTAAGGGTTCTCAATATTCACAGTGAGCTCCTCTTCGCATTTTCGCTGATTATGCTAGATACATTTATTATTAAGAATCCAGATAAATGGTATTTAACAATAAAATGTCTACCTATTGTGTGAATTAAGTGGTTGACATGGGCATGATGTCGCCAACACAATGACCAACCTCCCAGTACCTTCGCCCGAAACAGAAGTCACGTTGTGATCTGTTTATTCAGGGACTTCATTTCACAAGTTTAGATACGCTGTAGCAGGGTGAAAAAACTTATTTACCCGCACCGCCAAACGATATTCTAATCTCCAACCGATTGGGGCCTTCAAACTTGTTGCCATAACATTTACTTTCATATAGTCTAGTATACTAATTAAAATCACGGCCTATAAAAGAAGAAATCTGATATCAATGTTGCATTACAGTTAAGTGGAAGCCGATGTTAAGGTCACATTTGATTGTTACTCTGACATTAAAATTTAGCAGTTTTAAACAAAATGTTTCTCGCACTAATATTTTTAATATTTTTCAACTTTTTCGGTAAGTAATTTTATTTTACAAATATCTAAATAAGTGGTTCTTTTTAGCTCCACATATTGTTTTCAACAACTCCCATCAAAGCGGCGACCCCGAAAATATTTTTTTTTCTTCAAAAGCTTTAGTATTTGTGATTTTGACAATGTTATCAAAATTGTAAATATAGATGGACATTGTTTATTCCCCAATCAGAAAATAAGATGTAAGTATATTTTGTCAAAGAAATGGAATTTTATCATTGAGCTAGCATGTACTAATCTTCAATTTTGAGGGTACTTTTGAAGCTTGGAAAATATACAAACTAAGACGATATTCTCTTGCATGCCTGGCCGTATGATATGCGCTTTGGACTGTCGTTCGGTGGTCTTGATGGTCCCTGGTTCTAATCCTGCCAGTTGACATCCGTCGTCTTTCTGCGGACGTTTTGGGCTAGATTGTAAAGCAACAAACGCAAGGTAAAACATTTGACAAAACAAATTATACGCATTGGATCACATTCATCTGTTTTTTTCTCTTTATTTTTGTTGGAGGTACTAACATTAAATAATTCTTTTTGTGTGTAAAAAAACAAAACAAATTGAATCGATTTTTTTTTCCAACTCATTTTACTTTTTGTTTTGGACAATGCTTATCTCCCCCGAGACATACACATAAACATTGAGAGAGTTTTAGATGCTTAGCACTGAAAATGTGACGTTTTCTTTTTTTAATGATTGTGTTGACAGCACAACGCTTTTTTAAATGTGTGTATTTATATTGTTATTGTTGGCCTTCTTAAGTCGTAGAACAACTTTGGTTCATCTCGAACAAGCGAGATGAAAGCCTGGGCATTGTTTATAGTCGGAACGATGTCGCCCACACAGCAGTTCCCCCCCCCTCGCCGCGCAAATGATGTGACCAAAGGAACGTAATATCCGATACCGTATGGGATATGTAACGCCGCAGGCTCTGCTATGCTGTAGCAGTGTGTGCAACAGTCTGCCTAAGAGTCACCAGCTCCTGATTTTTCCTCAGGGCTGTCTCCCGAAGCCTTTCCCAGAGAACCATGAAATGATTAAAACAGTCTGACTCTCTATTATATGTTTTCTTTCTTTCCTGAATTTCCTCTAACACATACACATTTATTTCACTTGAATCACTCAACACTAGTTTGATTGTTTGTACCAGGTTTGCCAGGTGTTGACGGAGCGACATGCATTACAAAATCTACCTGTGCGTGGACAGACTTCACTCTGCCCCTGTGTATCAGTGGCACCTGTAAATGCTTTAACTCGAGTTTCGTTCCCATTCGATCTGGATGTGGATGTAAGTAAAATATGACTAACTGTTACCCAGGGGTTGTACATTTGATTTCAATAAAAATAATCGACTTAAACAAATAAAACACGATATCTATCGATCTTAGTTAGATGTATAAATAAAGAAACGAGTAGTCGATTAAAAATGCATTCCTATTTTATGAAGCTAGTGGTTACTGAAAAATAAAAGTAGCCAGTAGGGTTATTGAACCTATAAAAAAGGTTTGTCTTCGAGTCAGAAAATTAATGAGGATTGCAGTATTTCCCCGTGGCTACGCAGCCCCAGCTGTGACCTACATACTTTGCCACATTCAGCACAGGCATAACCATTGTCCGCCGGTGGTCGATTTAAATTTTCTCTTCGCCTTCTACGTCTGTCCTTGGCAGAAGATTTTCTTTTGGCCTCAAAATGTGTATCCCGCGGCCTTTGTGAGTGACCTCCAGCTGTCTCGTTCTGAAGCCGCCTGCAACCAGGTGCTCTCTTCTATATCAGTTAAAGCAGGTTGGTGCCTTAGCTGGTCTTTAATGCGTTTTCGTGGGGCACCTCTGTTTTGAATAGCATCTTAATATTTGTTTATTATACATGTGTTTTTGAGTTCTTGACTAGTTTTGATCATTATTTTAGTGATTTGAGGAAAGGTCTGAGAACTAATAGACCTAATGACCTAGTAGGAAGTAAAAAAGAAAATACAAAAGTAATGTCACTACTTTGTAGTGGCCACCTAAACTCCAAATATGTGTCATGGGTCGCAGAAGTAAAAAAATCGTGGTCCTGTGGAATGGATTGATCGGATATGGCTCGTGGATCGTATATTGAGTATCACTACTCTATAGAGATTAAAATCTTGCCTCTTAGACAACGGAGTCTCTGTTGTAATTGAAATTATTTCACTGGCACAAAGACTAATTTAAAAAAAAAGCATATATATATATATCACTCTAACATCTCTGAAGAACTTTTTTCATGAAATCTGCCTTTCCAAAAACACGCACGATTCTTAAAGACAACCTGCACCCATTAAACCACTGTTACATAAGATCTGAACGAAGTGGTCGTCTCCTTTCCATTAGAACTAAAGCAGAAAGATTTTAAAACTCCTTCACCCCATTGTCGGTCAGGTGTTACAAGGTCATTTGTCGTCATAACTCATAAAGCGCTGGTTATGTATGTGACAGTATGTGTGTGCTTTTCGCGTATTGGCATCTATTTTGTTAATGTTAATGTAGTTACGATTGTGTGGTTACTTGCAGGGAAACGGAATTTCCATTTGATTGGACCAATAAAAATTCGTATCTTATCTTATCTTATAATTACTAAGAGGGAAGAACGTTAAATTCCATTTCTCGTCAATTTAGTTCCTTATAAATCTTTGTTTGACTCTACCTAAGAGACACCACAGTCTTGTTTCTCTTAATCTGTCTCTGAATCATGTTTCAACAGTGCAGATGACACACAGGCCAGTGGTGAGTGCTCAGCAAGGCAAAACCAATCAAGTCATATCAGGTCAAAGTTTTGAGCTGTCCTGTTATTTTGATAAATATAATGATTATTATACCTTCGAGTGGTATCTGGGAGAGACCAAACTAAGTACAAGGTCTAACACATACACAGCTGTAGCAGATGAAAATACTGTTGGCTCGTTTACGTAAGTTCATTTTCACTTTTTTCATCATTGTTTAAATATGGCCAATAACTGATGGCTAGGAAAACAAAACTTAACGTTTCTGACCTGTACCATCTCTTTCCTTTTATGCTGATTTTCTTTTCTTTTATTATTTAGATCTTTTTATTTCTTCTTCTTCTTGTAGCCAACATTTTGCCGTTGAGCTGTGAGCTCTTTTGCAGACTGTACCAAGGAAATCTTTTCATTAAAAGACTTGACTCAGTCATTATCATCTTTTCATCCTTACTTCACTTTAACTTTGTTAGTATATATCCATTCTCCGATATTGATAAATTCATTTCTTTTCACAAATTGTTAGTAGGATCTGGAGAGATTTGTCCTTAGGTCTGGAGAGATTTGTGTATAGTTCTGGAGAGATTTCTCTCTAAGTCTGGAGAGTTTTGTGTATAGTTCTGGAGAGATTAGTCTCTTAGTCTGGGGATATTTGTCTTTAGTTCTGACCTAAATTACTGACTAATACTTTTCTCTTGTAACTATTCTTTTCTTTAGAAACTAGAACATTCTTTATACAGCAGGTTGTAAGACAATGTATCTCTGGTACATGGACACCTAGTCTGTAAACAATAGCCAATCAGGTAGAAGTAAATGTTAGTTCACAATTACAGATGGATCAAGTGAGAAATGAATGTATTATGAAAACTTTATTGAATCCATTATTACAAAGCTTATATTAGCTCACTCTGTCTGCCTGGTAAAAAGTTTGCACACGTTGTTTCTCCCACAAACATTCTCAGATCAAGTTGAAACTTTGCACAATGGTTCATTATCGTAGACGAAACATGAATTACAAAAACAATTAATTGGTCAATTAATTACTGGTAATTATTTTCATTTTTAGATATCAACACGGGAAACTAATCCATCGGCATTTGAAGAAATGGCTAAATATGTAGGGTTTTGTCCCCTTAGATACTTGCAAACGTTATATTTCCCACACCAAATCACGGATCAGGTTAAAACTTAAAACAATTATTTATTGTAGCTAACAAAACAGGAATCAATTTTTTAAAATAACCAATTAGTCAATTAATTATTTGTAGTTAATTATATTGTTTGTTATTGAATAAGGGAAATAACTTCTACATTATTGAGAAAGAAAATTATAAATGTTATATCCCGTTGATAAGCTTAGTTTTTGTTTTAAGGATTTATAGATATATTTTGTTTGTTTGTTTGTTTTAGTTGCAGAGTAAGAACATCGGCTAGACTTCTGACCTCACCTTTAAGTTATTTCTTTGAAGTGGTCAAGTTGGGTGGAGCAAGTGGACAGGGTAAGTTGCTGAAGTTCATGTTTATCAAAAAAGGTTTGAAGCCAACAGTATTTTAGCTGAGGTATGAACCGGGTTGTCTTGTGCCCAAATAATCTCGCCTTTGCCTAAATGTCGGCCTAAAGAGTGTTAAAAACATTCACTGATGGTAAATGCTAGCTCTCGATCGCTCCTCGTCAAGTGAAGTGGTGAGTCTCGGAGTCTCAAGATATGAGTCAAGGAGATCTGCCATCTGCAAAGAACTTAGATCCGAAAATAAAATCAAATAAAACAATAAATATGGCATAATAAAGAAGCAGGCATATCTACAGGAGATTAAACCAACTCACGCCATGTATGTGGCCGGCTTTTTAAAGCGATAATTGGATTCCATAACCACCTTCAGCTCTGTATTTCCCCCCCCCCCCAATTCGACCAAAGTTTTAATGAATTAGATCTTTCGGGCCACTAACGAAACAACATTATGATCTTAGCTAAATCTTCATCACTAAAGGTATTAAAGGCTATGAAAATAATATATTTAAGATTTTGACTTACTTGACTTAATCCTGTGCACTCCCAGGGGAACATGGGGCCGCAACCACGCCTCTCCACCGAACTCGGTTCGGAGCAGCTTTCTTCATCTGCTCTCATGTCATTCCAGTACCCTCAGCTTCACTGATGACTGACCTCTTCCAGGTTTGCTTGGGTCTGCCCACTTTCCTCTTTCCTTGTGGGTTCCAGTTAAGTGCCTGCCTTGCAACATTGGTAGCTGGTTTTCGCAGGGTGTGTCCTATCCAGCTCCATTTTCGTTTTGTGATGTCTTGGGCTATGGGCTTTTGTCTAGTTCTTTCTTTAAGATTTTAATACATGGCAATTCTATATATAGCAAGCGTGTTGGTGTATCCGTTAAACAGAATAAGAAATATATTTAGAATATATAGGTGAGCAAAGTGTTGAAATAAGCGTATAAGTGGATGTTACATTTCTGCATTGCCGATTATGTCTCCAAAATTTTATACTTGTATTTTAAGTAATTCTACCAAGCTTTTATCAACTCACGCTGTGTGTCATGTCTGATAAAATGTTTGTACACGTTGTTTCTCTGAAATTTTTGCACAATTATTTCTTTTACATGCCAACACAAAACTAAATTTAAAAAATTAAGCTATTAGTTTATTAACTATAGGTAATTAATTATTTTCTTTTGTATCACGAACAAGGGAAAGAAATTTTACTTGGCTGATAAAGTGATATAAGATGAATTAGTCCCCTTTATTGTTTGTAGAAAGAAAAGTTGTAAATAACTATAAATAACCGTAAAACCTTTTTTCTTTATATAAATACATTTAAAAAGCGTTCCTTTTCCAACTGGTCCAGATAAGTGATAGGATCATATCGTGATTGATAAAGCGAGAAGCATGGAATTGCGCTTAAATAAACAATTGGTAAAAATATATAGATGTATTATTGATAGTCTAGATCTATTACACATTTAATTACATGACTGATCCAAAATAATTGATACAATTACACTTTGTATATGCTTTGTTTTTTTTTATTTAAAGTATTTTTTTTATTATGCTTTTTATTACTGAATTGACAACTCTGATCTTTCATTATTAGGTCCTTGATCCTTAGTTTGTCAATTTATTAAAAACCTCACCCAATATTTCTGTTCTTATTGTATACATTTTTCTTTAGCATCCACATGTCTTCATATCGCTTTGTCTTTATTTCTTATCTGTTACTGATCTTGTCTAGATTACTTTTGCTCTTAGTTTCATTACATAATACAATGTATAGTTCTGCATAGTTTATTATGTACTTTGAGAAAAAAGTAAAGACTTGCAATACGATGTATTCTAACTCTAAGGTTACTTTTAAATATCTCAGCCACATCCAACGAAAGACCAACAATTTATGTACCTACAAACTCAGCAGTTGGGGGTTCCACTGTGATTCTCGAGTGCAACAATATACCAATGGGATACACTGACACAATAATTTATACGGTTTGATATCAAGCAATAATGAAGTTCTAACGCTTATCAAATAGTCTACTTATCACTTTGTAGCTAGTGTGCTATATGAAACTAGCAAATAGTTTTGTTTTGTTGTTGTTTTCTATTTTAGGTCAACGGAGTAAATACGACATACTCTTCGGTGGTGATCACGAGTGCTAACGCAGGCAAATATGTTACCTGTACCTTGACCAGCCCATCCGCAGGCGTGACATATTCTAGACCAACAAGTGCTGTCGGCAATTTGCCTAGATTGACCAGTAAGTCTATACAAACTACATTGTACAATCTTTGATCAATCGCCACCTTGCCTTAACTGGTCTAAAGGAGAGCACTTGACAGCAGGCAGCTTGAGAAAGAGAAACCTTGAGACTCGTCACGAAGTCCAGGGAGATGCATATCTACTTTATAAAGTAGAAAGTAAGGCGTATGTATGTATGTATGTATGTATGTATGTATGTATGAATGAATGTATGTATGCATGTATGTATGTATGTATGTATGTATGTATGTATGTATGTATGTATGTATGTATGTACGTATGTGACGAATAGAAATCAAAACCGTTTGACCAATCTTGATAAAACTTGGCAGAAATGTTCCTTTGGTACTAACTTAGACCGTACTACCGTAGTGTATGTATAGTGGTCCTAAAACAAACTTAAGACCCTCAAAACAGTATTTATGGATCTAGGCTTTGTTTACAATGTTGACATGAAAAAAGATCGAAAGGATTTAGATCTAGATATAATTTTAAGAAATACACTTTGCGCAGATAGTTTTTTACTTTGACACATGAAAATACAAAAGAAGGTCCATTGATTTCATTATATAATAAAATTAATCTTCAAATTTGTGTTTCAAAATCATTTTTTTACATAAATTAGTTTCTTATATCTGTGACTACAGATTTCCTGACGAACATTCTTTCATTAGACAATACCGTAATGTTACACATCTTTCCAAAGCGAATGCCGAAAACAGACCAAGAGAACTTAAATCTATTTCCCGTTGACACCGATTTTTCTTCTATGCTGAACAATATGTTTATCACATCAAAGTGCTGCTCTTTAATCTTTAGAAAGACAATCTTTACTCAACAAAATAACTTCTGATTTTTAAAAAAGGTGTTTTCACATTAGATGTGGTTCTCAAGTTTTGTATTGTGCATTCCGAAAATTCCAGATCACGTGACCTCAACATGGTGACTTTGTGGAAACTTCTGCTAGTGGAGGCTGACGAACAATGGGTAGCGAACATGGCCTCCACCAGGTTACCTCTGTTGAGCAATTTTTTTCTAATCTCCTCCAGGAAAAGTATGGAAACACAGACCTGGCATCCATTGTAAAAAGTTCGTTACGCCAGTGAGGGTCGTCATCAGTAGCATCTGAATTAGCGGTCCTTACATGGTTTTGTGGTACTAGCAGATTAGGAATGTGAAGAAATTCCTTCGGCCGCTTATAACGAGTGGAAGGTAAACTGAAGACCATTACCTTTACCTATCCGCCTATCCCTTTGTTGGACCGTTGGGGCCCCACGCTAGATTTGTCGACCGTCTTTCTCTATTCCTCTCTGTCTTTTGCCTTATATAGAGCCTCTTTCAATGGCAAGCCCGTCCATTCTTTTATATTTTCTTCCCATCGCTTTCTCTGTCTGCCTCTTCTTCTTTTTCCTGGTACTGTTCCCTGAAGGAAGGTCTTTGCAAGCCCCAAAGACCTCGTAATTTGGCCATAGATTTTTAGCTTTTTTTTTTACGAAAGTTAGCAGGTCATCGTGGGGTCCAATCGCGGCCTTTAAGTGTGAATTTGAACTGAAGGCCATGCGCTACGTATATGACACGACCCAAACCTGTAAGGATCGCAGTCAACGTGGGACCTTCAGAAAGGACTTGGGAAGAAGAACGACCTGATCCGCGCCTGTCCGTTGGGAGAATTTCTTCCCAAGTGTCAACGGCTTGATTGGGATGCCATTGAAGTTCCGATTCCCTTTTCGAATGTATCATGCAAGATATCTTAAAACGCGGCTGTATATTCTTTGTCAGTGAACTTTTAAAGAATAAGTAACAAAAAATAGTTGATTAAAAAACGTGACATATTGAGTCTCGATTTAACAAAAAAAAAAAAAAAAGAATCAAAGATGTCTAAAAGTTTTTGTTTGTTTTGTTAATACAAAGTCCAGTTAAAATTTTTGTTTTCAGCAAGCATATCATCTGTTAGTGTCGTCGTTGGAATTGGAACTTCCCAGAGACTTGTTTGCGCCCTGACACCCAGCGCCATTTATCTTCAGTCCTCTCCAATCACTTACACTTGGAAGGTCAGTTTTTCATTGTTTCTTGCATGTTGATTCCAAAGATAAGATGTAATGATAAGAACCAAATTTTCGATTGTTCACGATAAGCCGTTATGATATGATTGAACTTGAATTCAAAATAAAAATACTTCTTTTTTTTGTCCTGATTCATCGAAAATATATATAAAAAAAAACTAGGTTAATTTCTTATTTCGAAACTCATCAATAATAACATCGGAAGTTTTATGACTATTGTCACAACATTCTGATGGTATGATGTCACGATGTGTTGTGATGCCGGGGATTTTACTTGAATTCAATAGTTAACTAAAAATGAAGATCTAGAATCACAATTGACAATTCTTTGGTAAAACAAAACTCTGGAACTTTATTAAATACAACGTAAGTACAGTTATGTACAAATTACAAATCAATGAGCATATTACAAAGGCTTTTCAAATAGAGCTCTTAGAAACACGACTGTCTACAAAGGCATTATTTTATCGACTGACTTTACTTCCTTACTACCGCCAATTCTCTGGCGCTAACTCTTTTCAAAAATGTCTTTGTTTAAATTCAAATCAACCAATATATTTCAAACATACTAATTACGTCCCTTGGGTAAATCCTGACTTGAAATGTCAAGTGTCTAAATTTGAGGATTAAATCCCGAGACTCATGTCGAGGGCTTATATTTCTTTTAAATAAGAAATGTACACACAATTCTATAATGTGATCTGTGACATATTACCCCCCTCTCCATTTAGCATTTGTATGGTAATAGAAATGCTCATATGTATTAAAAATATTTATATATACACAAAATACCATACATGAAATTATAGAAAAATGGTTGAGGTAACATATGACAAAATAAAGTCAACTTGGAGATAAAAAATATGTCAATGCAGTGAATAAAATTATTGATGACTTTGAACACCTGTTTCACTATACAAGTGGTTATGAAAATGAGACAATGCTTGTCATGAACAATATCAAAAGTTGTACAAAGCATAAATCTTGAATTGAATAAGTTATGAAGCTTTATGATGAAATTAAAAATGACATTATAACTCATTTGTGAAAATGTGTACATGGAAAAAAATATATTGCATATGAAAAATTGACATAGAAAAAAATAATTGTGATAGTACATGACAATCTTCTGAGAAAATAATACTCAATGTGATATAAATCTCAACATGAAAAATTCCAATTGTCTGTCATGTATCTGTACTATCATAATAGGATATATGCAATAATAATATACCTGAAATAAAATACCTGAAATAAAATGCTCATGATTTAAAAATTAAAATGTCTGATGCATGTCATATGCAAAGATGCTGAAACATAATTAAAAAAGTATCTTGAATGAGTGACCTTCCTCAGTGGGTTGCTTGGTGCTGAAATAAATACAACATCTGATATAGAACTCCTGTGGAAAAAGTGAGTAAACAAATTAATTGATTAAGTACAACTGAATACTGTTCTTCCTTGACGAGTATGAATGATAATGGATCAAGTGGCACTAAATATGCTATAGTACATATGTAGAGTAGAAATGTAAAGTTCGGAACCCTTCTGAATTGCCGACATGGATGTGCATGTGCGTTTTCTAAACTTGAAGAAAAGGTCTTTCAGTTTATGAAGCTGTTGTCTCCATGTCATAATGATCTCACAGATAATGTCTGACTGAACCGCGTTTGAGTTTGGTGAAAATAAGAACTGTCCGAAACCAAAACTCAATTTTCTGGTTGATGAACTTAGACGCTGTAGAACAATGGTAGCAGAATGCTTTGCATTAGAATGTTCAATAGAGCAATGACTGAACATGTCTGAGTTCAATCGGTCAATACAGCAATGTTGAAGAAGTTCATTTGTTCCTTTCTGAAGAAAAGTTGCCCCTTGAGTAGAAGGAGGATGAAACTTAGTGTTGTCAATGTTGTTGCTCTCTGAGTTGTTTTCAAATTGCAGTACTGGGAATGTTTCAGAAACACCGGTAAAGAAATCTGCATGGTCTGGAAACACTTTAGTGTCCTTCACTTTCTGTAGTGCTATGTCATCCAGAGTGATGAACTTGGGAATGTCAATGTTATTTGATGCTGGTAATGAAACATCTATCTCAGGAATGGATGTTGATGATGTTTCTTCTTCTTCCTCAGGAATAGTTGCTAAGCTTGTAAAATGTTCAACTTCTGCTTTGATGTCTTCATTATCTGTTTCATGGTAATGTTCAAACATATGAACATGAAATACTCTGGTAAACTTGTTGACATTGATTTCATAAAGCAGGTTGGAAATCTTTCTGGTGATGGTAAATGGACCTTGCCATTTGTAAAACAGTTTGTTACTGGAATCTGGTAACAGTAATTTGACTTGATCTCCTTGAGCAAAATGTCTTGATTTCATGTGTTCCTGTAATATTCTTTGACTTCCAATGTTCATGGTTGTAATGGCTTCTTGAGTTGACTCACATTCTTTCAAATGAGGAATACTTGTATGAGTGTTAGAGTCAAGTTGCATAGTTTTTCTTTTGTCTGTTATAGCCAAAGTTGATTGAGTATAAGTTTCTTTAGTTTCTGCTTCTGGTTCTTGAGACTTGTCTTGATTGTAGCAAAAATGTTCAATGCATATCATAGTATTTGATGCAGATGCAGTCTTATTCAAGTCTTGATGTATGAAGTCATCATGTGTGAAATATGACTTGTCTTGATGGACTTCAGTTTGACCAGTTAGAGTTCTTGTATCATTGCTAGAGACTCTGGGCATGTCGTCTTGTTCTTCAAAGTTCAACAATGGACATTCGGGAATTGGAGGTGGACTTATGACCGGTAGGGATGGGCTTGATGTAACTGGGGGTGTCCATGTTGAGTGTTCTTGATTGTTGCTGGCTACTGGACTAGTAACTGGTTCTGTTGCATTCTGCATAACTTGCGTAACTGAGGTAGCCATGTGATTATTTTGGCTAACTTGTTCAGGTGCCAAATGTTCTTGTTGTCTGGACATGGATCTTGTCATTACTGCTAAACATTTTTGACCTTGCTCTATGTCATTTGTACATTCAGCAAGTTCTTGAGGAGTGCATTCTTTAACTCCTTCTATGTTTCCAATGATTAGGTCCACTGGTAGATTGGGTGTTACTAATGCTTTTGTTTGACCACTGAAGAATGGTGTAGTAACATAAATGATGGCTTCAGGTAACTTGCTGACAGTTCCGTTGAATGCAGTGACTTGGAAGTGGTTGCCTGTGAAACGGTTTGCGTGTACGAAGCGTTCATGTACTAATGTGGACGTGCTTCCAGTGTCACGAAGAACTTCCACCTTCTTGTCTCCTACAAAGCCTGGATAAAATTTGAGACCATTGGACTTTGCAATGACTGTCATAGTTGAGTGCTCATTGTAATAGCTTCTGTTATATGAGCTTCTGTTTGGCATATATTGTGGTCTGGAGTCCTGTGAATGACTTCTGTAGCGAGGTTTGTTGTTATCTGGTTTATTGTTTCCAGGTGCTTTGTTGAGATTGTATTGCTCTCTATTGCTGTATCTTTGAGTTGGTGATGTGGGTCTATCAAAATTTTGATTTTTGGAGACTGCCTGTTTTTTCCAACATTCATGAGTTTGGTGACCCTTTTTATGGCAATATGAACATTCTGTGGTTCTGCTGCGGCATTGAGATGTGAAATGCCCTAGTTTATGACATTTGTTGCATTTGACTTTGTCCTCTGACTTATATCTTGCATTTTTGTCTTGAGCAAAGCAGACAAAATTTTCTTCAACAGATGGTTTGACTGACTTGTTTGGATAGGCTGCTCTATATTGTCTGATGATCTTGGTTAATGTCTGTATATCAGTAGGATTTCTCTCTATAATGTAGGATTGAATATCTTCTGAGTGAGCATGGGTGATGTTGTCGATAATAATATGTTGACGAAGAGCTTGGTAACTTTCTTCTATTTTTGCCATGGATACCCATCTATCAAACCACATTGACATATTAGCTACAAAAATTTGAGGATCATCATTTTGCTGTGGCCTTTCATTATAGAATTTCTTTCTATAGTTGGCTGAAGTTGCTCCGTATTGGCGCAGTAGAGCTTCCTTGAAATCAGAGTAAGTGCTGCGTTCATTGATGGACAGTTGTGAGCAAATGTTGACAGCTTTGCCAGTCAAAAGGGTGAGGAGTGAGCTCGACCAATGTGCTTCAGGTAGACCGGATGTTGTAGCTATTTCTTCAAATCTTATGAGATACGAGTCCATATTGTCAATGTTTTCGTTGAAAGCCGATATTTTGTTCATTAATCTGTATTTGTCAAACATACTTGAGTGACCTTGAATTGGAATGCTTTCTTTATTTTCTTTATTTTGCCTTTCGAATTCCATTTTTTCTTTTTCATGTTGCCTTTGTTTCTCGGCTTCTTGCCTTTGTTTTTCGGCGTCTTGCAATTTTTTTTCTTCTAATTGCATGCGTTTTTCAGATTCTTGTAATTTTTTTTCTTCTAATTGTATGCGTTTTTCAGATTCTTGTAATTTTTTTTCTTCTAATTGCATGCGTTTTTCAGATTCTTGTAATTTTTTTTCTTCTTATTGTATGCGTTTTTCAGATTCTTGCTCTTGATATTCTTTTTCTTCTTGTTTCTCTGCCCACTGGTCTGGCTTTGAAATTTGCTTTTCTTTGGCAAATTCTATTAATTCGAAGAATCGTTGTGTTCTAGAACTGGAAGCCATATTTAATTTTTTGTTAGTTTCTTGTATTGGAGCAAAAAGTTCAATATCTGGATTTTGGCTTTATCTCAGATATAATAATGATATAGGTCTAGATCTAGTGACAAAGTTCTTGAAGCCTCAATTTGCTAATAAATTCTTGACAGTAGACTTGTAGTTACTGGAGTCGTATGATTGAATATATAGATCTATTGAGCCGATGTACTTTTTACTGGTTTAACAGTTGGTTAAATCTGGTCTTCTGTTTACTTTGTGCTGCTCAAATGATTATTTACTGGTCTTCTTTATAATGCCAGTTATTTGATTTACTGGTCTTTTATATTGCCAGTTATTTGCTTTACTGGTCTTTTAATATTGCCAGTTATTTGCTTTACTGGTCTTTTAATAATGCCAGTTATTTGCTTAACTGGTCTTTTAATAATGCCAGTTATTATGTATATTGGTCTTATTCCTTTTGCCAATTACATATAATAATAGATTTCGTGAGTTAGACGTAACTCTAACGAAAATCTTTATAAAAGAATTATCGATAACCAACTGACCTGTTAAACACAGAAATTCTGTCCTCCGTTAAATAAGAATGAAGTTCCTTTGAAGAGTTTAGAAATTGGTCCTAGATCTTGAATAAATTTCGTTAAAAGTTGTCCATGAACTTTTGTTAGTCGGAGAGTGCCAATTATGTCACAACATTCTGATGGTATAATGTCACGATGTGTTGTGATGCCGGGGATTTTACTTAAATTCAATAGTTAACTAAAAATGAAGATCTAGAATCACAATTGACAATTCTTTGGTAAAACAAAACTCTGGAACTTTATTAAATACAACGTAAGTACAGTTATGTACAAATTACAAATCAATGAGCATATTACAAAGGCTTTTCAAATAGAGCTCTTAGAAACACGACTGTCTACAAAGGCATTATTTTATCGACTGACTTTACTTCCTTACTACCGCCAATTCTCTGGCGCTAACTCTTTTCAAAAATGTCTTTGTTTAAATTCAAATCAACCAATATATTTCAAACATACTAATTACGTCCCTTGGGTAAATCCTGACTTGAAATGTCAAGTTTCTAAATTTGAGGATTAAATCCCGAGACTCATGTCGAGGGCTTATATTTCTTTTAAATAAGAAATGTACACACAATTCTATAATGTGATCTGTGACAACTATATAGAGACAATCAAACTACACTAGAATATGATGCTTAGGGTGTAACATCCAAATTTTTGTTATTCAGAAGATTACATTGCTAAAAACACAGACAAAAACTGTTAGTTCCATGTGATCTAATGTGTGTGGGGTTTGTACATAATAAATCTGTGCCGATTGTTTTTGTTTAGATTTTAGCTTTTAACTTTCTCACTACGCCATGAACCTATCACGTGTCTGGACCAGACGTGAAAGGGGAGGGAAGAACGGGGTAACATGATGAATGTTTACATGATCGTTTTTTAAAGGCATTAAAAAATTATCACTCAGGACTCAAGACTCCTCAGAGGGACTCATTCAACTAATACTGTTTCTTTCTCTTGTTCAAGATACCGATTAAAATAATAAATTTTCAAACGTTAATTAACTAATAGGTTAATTTTTTCTATTGGTTCATGGCTGCAGATTCCAAGATTGGGTGTGGGAGAAAGAACGCGTACACATTTTTTACCAGACACAGAGTTTGTAAAAAACAACAACACAAACACACACACACACACAAACAACAAAAATATTTAATATCAAATGTGCTCCTCTTATACAAAACTAACTTGATTACTTCAGAAATACTAACAAGAAAAAAAACCTACCTATTAGAAATGAAAATAATATTCTAGAAATAGAAAATCCCCCTTTGGGTCAGGATTTTACCGTTACAAAAGAGATACAAGCCACCGATAGCAAAGACAAACAGACACAAAACATTCTTTTTGTTATCCTCGCCATAAAATCATTAAATAGAAACTATCTGATATCAACTTTGTCACATGTAAAGTATGAGTGAGTTATAGTTATAATTTTTTTTTGTTTGGTGTACTGCACAAAATATAAGAATTATTTCCATGCGGGCAAAAAAGATTATTATTATTATTATTATTATTAATGCAAGCAGCTGCAGCTACCAAAGCAAATTGTCTTTAATCATAGTTACTTTCTCAACCTATGCTTAGCATATTTAACTAGACTGACCATACGAACAACAAAAAATGCAGTTTTAGTATTCCCTCTTTCAGAAATTGCGATCTTTAGGGCAGATGATGTTAAGATCATCTGTTTCTGTGGCTAACGAAGGTGTCATGTTGACAGCGCCACGACCGACCCCTTTTGTTTTTCCCCAACTTATGCCAGGTACTCAGTTTAGTTTGTTGACCTAATGGGTGTGTCAGATGTAACGAACCTCAAAATCCAAGGTCACCCTCCCCCCCCTCCCGGTTCGGAAGTCAAGCGCTTTCTCATGCCCTCAGCCAGTTATACAGTTATACAGTTATACAGCTAACGCTTTGATAATACTTGTAAAATAAATGTAGAGCCCAATCATAGTCATAGGTTTGAAGTAGTTCAATCATACGCGCAATGTTTGAAATGCATTCCTATATAAGGTATCTGTTTCTCAAATAGAGTGTTTGTCGTAAAGTAAACAATACCTGTGTATAATTACAATCACCATCTTTACGACAGTTGTTTACGGGTGGTTAACATGACATCCAAAGGCAAGTTTGGCACTTTACTTTATCGATTTCTGACCTAAACGAACGACTCCAACATTTCCTTTCAGGCATAGGGTTATCATAATGCTATCATCTTTCTGCATTTTCCTCAGTATGAACTAGAGAATGTTATCTGTTCAAAGTTGTCCACACATACCATATGTTTAGCCTCTCCTAGTCAGTGGCGTAGCTAGGAATTTGACATAATTTTGGGGCCCTGGATTTTGCATAATATTTAATATTCAATGTAAAAACAATTTTGAACACTCATTTGGGGGATTTTCAAATTCTCCCCCTTCCTCACCACCCAGCTACGTCACTGTTCCTAGTATTTCATTTAACTTGATAAACTTAAGTCTCTGATAGAAATATTTGTTTTAAATTAATATACTGTCCTTATTATAAATACTTTGATTTTCATTACTTTGTTTTAAAATATATGCCATCTAAACCTACTCAAGGCAAACCGCATACATGTCCACACACTGGATAACATGATGATTGCGAAACACACATGATGACTGCGAAAGACAAGTGCCATCTCTAGTGGGGCGACGACTGGGGAAAGCGACGCATGGAAACATCAACTTCTTGAACGACCCTTATCTTTTCTCTTACTACAAAGCGTATATCAACTCACTCTGTCTGTCTGTCTGGTAAAAAGTGTGTACACGTTATTTCTCCCCCACCCAGACTCGGATCAAGCTGAAACATCTCACAATTATTCATAGACATAGCAAGACATGAATCAATTTACAAAAGTAACTATAGACAACAATTTACGGGTAATTCATTAATTTATTTTAATAGCAACAAGGACAACTAATACTTCAGTATTCACAGATGTGGCTAAATGTGTTGGGTTTAGTCCCCTTTAATGGTTGTTAACGCTATTTCTCCCTCATGCATTTTCCGATCAAGTTGATACTTTAAACAATTATTTATTGTACCTAACAAAACATGAATCAATAAACAAAAATACTCAATTAAGTCAATTAATTATTGGTATTTTTTTAAAAATCTCGTATAAGGGAAATAACTTGTACATTATTGGTAGATATAGTTTTAAAGATGGAGTTCTTCCCCTTTAGATAAGCTTTGTTTTTTTTTATGATTATTTTATTTGCTTGTTTTTTCTTTGTCTTTTTTTTTTTTTGGGGGGGGGGAGCTTGTTGAAGAACTGAACTCCTGCGTTTAATAGCAAAACTTTTCAATATATCGGCTTACAATTTGCATGAGACACATTGAGATATTCATAAAGTTATCACTCTGCTTTTATATATTTTTACAATGTGAGGGACGAGGAGAATACCTTCATATGGAATACGAACTCAGCATGTTAAGAATCTCTTCCCTCTGCAATTTTTGGAAGAAATAAATTATATTTTCTAGCTAATGTAGATTTGTGGAAAGTTCAGAAAATGATCACTCTGGCTAAAGATTTGAGAATCGCAAATGGTCCAATACAAAATACATGACCATCATCTACGGCATTTTGTTTTGCTTTTCGTTGCTTCTAACTACTTCTGAGCTTATATGAATACAAACTCTCTTTATCTGAATTTAAGAAATTGTCTAATAAACAATTCTATCCTATTGTATATATAAAATTGAATTTCATTTCAGTTAAATGGTCAAGAAATACCGAGTGAAACCAGTGCAACATACCTCGTAGTACATGATGGAGGTTATGAAGTGTATGATGTTACATGTACAGCTCAGCTAAGTGGCCAATAAGCGGTCTCTTCACGTAATAGATTTAGAGTGAGTGCCTGTAAGCAATAGCCTCATCATTAATGTGATTTCTTATACATCTCATCTTCTTTTAAATTACAGATGTTACTTAAATAAGAAGATAATTACGTCTTACTCATTTTATGTGTCAAAGCTATCCACGTATGTTGATCAGTGACATAAACTCTAAGTCTTTTATTTTCCTGGCTGATTCAGGCAACTCATTCCATACTCTAATGGCACTAGGGAAGAAGGAGCACTTGTAAGAATTTGTTCTAACAAATGGAATAAGCTTAAATATAGTTAAAATAACATTATGGTATTGGAGCACTGTCTTCACATGTTGATAGATTCGCTAAATTGTATCATACATTTTTGCCTCTCAGTGGCCATATATATCCGATGCGTTGGTTGGACAAATAACATCATGTTGAAGAAAAATGTAGATCTATATAAAAAAAGGTTATTTTAATATTGAAAGATTTTTTTTTATTTATAGATAATACAGTACCAACAGCAAGTACATCTAAACCATTAAAAGGTGGTCGTGTCATAATTACTTGCGGAGACTTATTTCTCCTGGAGACAGTCAAGTATGTTTGGTTGAAGGATTCTGCATTAATAGAGCGACAGTTTGACCGCAAGCTTCAATTGGACAACGTCAATACAACAGACAGCGGCATCTATTCGTGTGGTATAGATGCCAGTGATTTGGGGCCTTTTTTTAAGGGCGTAAAAGTTGAAGTGCAAAGTAAGTTTTTTTTTATTGCATGATCGTACAAATAATTAGTACGTAGTTATAGAGTTCATGATTGAATAATAAACTGGCCAATGTATCAAACTTTTAACTGAACCAGGATGAACTAATCATACTGAAACTTGGCCTTCATTTACCCCAAGGTATTACACGACCATCTTCTAGGCAGTTTTATGCTGAATGTTATATTTTATAAAACCTGCCATGGCTCAGCTATTTCCCACTGTTATACAGAATGTTTGTTATGCCGGGTTGTTGTTTGCGGGCCATGTTCTCCGATAAAAGGATCTACGCATTCCAAAAAGTGCGATGCCGTGGAACGTTCTCGTATAGCTTGGCGCAACAATTTTATGGAGGATGTCAGAACAGTAAACATCAGGTGGGACGAGGCTTCAGACAGTGACACATCTTAATGGGGACAGCTTGCCGACCAATGCGCCGAACGGCGCGGAAGGACCTAAGTCTAAGTACGTTGTGGAAGTAGGATCTGTCCTGGGTGATTTAGATTGGGCATTCAAAGAGGGTATTTTGTACGTATGGGTTGTGGCAGTTTCTAGAGTTGGGTGTATGGTGTTTCTTCTGTTCTTCAGTAGACTGGTGTAAACAAGTTAATAAAGACTGGAATACTTACGCATTACATCATGTGACTTAAACATAAAGTACATGAACGATTATGATTAACACATACTGACTATTAAAACTAGTTAAAATAAGAACAACATAAAATGTGCTCTATACGAAAGTAATTGAATCAATGAGTTTGAATCAGTCGTGTAATTAAATGTGTAATAGATCTAGACCAACAACAATACATCTGTGCGATTAATTATTCTATTTTTTACCAAATGTTTTTGTTTAGCGTTATTTCATGCTTTTAGCTTTCTCAATACACTAGGATCCTAACACTTATCTGGAGCAGTTGGGAAAAAAAGTGTGGAGGGGGATGGTAGAAAGAAAGGGCTATCTGGGTGGATTTTACTGTGATCGCTTTTTAATAGCATTTAAAAAAAAAGAACGACCTAAATAATAAATTGGTTCAAGTACAATTTCTTTACCTTGTTCGAGATGCCAAACAAAATAATTAATTACCAATAGCTGATTAACTTTCTTTATTGATTCTTATGTTATCAGGTAAAAGAAATAATTCCGAAATCCAAGATTGGGTGTCTCAGAATTAAAATGTACAAACATTTTACCAGACAAACAAACAGACAGACAGACAGATTGAGTTGATATTACCTTTGTAAAAACTAGAAAGAGACTGTGGACAGTGGAATGTCTTTACTGAGGGCTTATGTTCCATTGGGAACGAAAAGGAAATGATGATGATGATGATTATCGAGATAATAAACGTGACATGTTAAATCCCGTCATCCCTTGCGTCGCGACAGTGAGATTCAAGGATTTAATCCTTTTCTTCAATCTAGAATTCTGACAAGACATTAACACACAGGTGTAACACATACTTCATTATACATGTGTAGTCACGCTACTTTTGGTCGCCCTATTTAGTTTAGCGCCGTCTTGTCGTGTATCCGACATGTTTAAAGTTCTATCGTTTCTAAACGGATCAATTACACCTAGTGACATTGGAACTTTCGAAAATAATTTTGTATCTATTTTTTTATAGGTCTAATCATACTTTTTTTTTTTTCATTTAGCTACAATTCCCAAACCGACTATCCGGACCATTGGGGAATCTGGTTGCGATTCAAGGGTTGGGGAATATGGTAACTATTGGCTTGTTTGCTATACTGAATCAGATACAGATGGAATGACTTATCAGTGGACAGTGTAAGTAACTTATTATCAATGTAACTCACTTACACATATTCCTTAGCTCCTGGGCAAGGAGAACATATGACAGAACATGGTTTTCGAAAGAGATTTTTTACAAAGGTTGCAGGACACGCTTTTGAGATCACAATGAAATTATAGCCTAATGCAGAGAAAGATGTCAAAAAAAGAAAATTAAATCCATCCTGCATAGTCTGCGTTAGGCGTGATAAAATGTGTAGGTTGCAGCTGGGTCTTGCTATCCAAGTGAAATACTACAACTTCATCAGTCTTCGCGTATGTCCCTAGTACTAACAGTTAGTTCAAGGAACTAAGCTTACATTTGGATTGACAAAATGTCTTAGGAGACATATCAGAAACTATGGATAACAAACTGATAATAACCACAACTCCTCTTTTATGCACACAATATCAAATTTAATTTTGGTTTATCATCAGCCATGTTTGAGCATCAGTCTCGCTCACCCCCCTAACACTAGGATGAAGATGCCTCTTTTATTCTGTTCATGTAGGTTTAATTGAGGTAAATTCACTTTATTAATTGAGCACAGGGTTTGTTATTTGAGGGAAGGAATTTTAGCCTGGTTACAGTAATTGATTATTTTGTAATTGTAGTTTTGCTGTAGTTTTTTAAAATCCTATACTCTTAAGCGAGCAATTCTTGTATGTATGTATGTATGTATGTATATATATTTATATTTATATATATATATAAATTTTATTTCGAAAACGGCTCTAACGATTTTCTTTAAAAGTTCATGGTATGTGCATAATAGTGAGAAAAAAATTCTCAACTCATTGGCCACATCGGGAAAACTCGAGGTCGACCGTTATATCGGTTTGAAAATGCCTCATTATCGAAAAATTAGTTTTGGCTAGAATGTTTTATGAATGAAAATTTTCCATGACGTAAACGGGAAAAACGCTGCTTACGTCACTAGGCTTACCGCAGTACACTAAAATATTTCTTTGCAAACAATAACGAGTTCTAAAGAATCAATAGACCTAATGAAACATTTGCGCACCATCTTAATGTAGATTGATTTATTATAGAACTATGAAAGAAAAGTAATGAAATTAAATGTGCCGATATATGATTAGTTATTGTGTTTTAAGTGCTTAATAAGTTGTTTACACTTTAATTGTGTAGAGCGGTGTAGATACCTTTTACTTTGTTGTTTATTTTGCTGGTGACCTCCAGCTGTCTCGTTCTGAGGTTGCATGCAACCATGTGCTCTCTTCTATGTCAGCTAAGTCAAGTTTGCGCCATAAGCTGGTCTTTTAAGGGTTTCGGTGTTACGTCAACCACTTTTTAGCTCACCAAAAAAAACACTGCCTTTGGCATGCGTTCGTCTAAGATTCGTCTCCCATATAGGATACTGCTCTGTCCAGCGTAACTGTCGGACTTAAAGAATTCCCTCTATACAAAGGCCGCGGATACACATTTGAGACCAAAAGAAAATTTGCTGCCGAGGACAGACGCAGACGCTAAAAGAAAATCTTAATCGAGCATCGCGGACAATGGTTATGCTTGCCCTGGATGTGGCAAGATATGTAGGTCACAGCTGCAATCCTCATTAATTTTCGGACTCTAAGACAAGCCTTATTATTATTATTATTTTGCTGGTGAATTATTACCATGTGTTCATGCTTCAGTGTCTACCTCTCCTGTACCAAAACAAAGGAACTGGTCATAACACAGCTTCTCTACGCCTTACTTGCTCACACTAAACATGATATCCATCTAGCGGTCAACGAGTTTGAGTACACTGCAGCCTCTTTTGATTTAACTATAAACCTCGGTAAAAAGCTTGGAGTTAGGGCCAGGAGAGATCTGAATGGATGGATGTGTAAAAGCAGGCCATAGTACCACAAGGATGGATGGATGGCAAAAACCGGTATGAACTTCCTATAGTCCGACTGTCAGGCTGGGCAGGGCACGTATCCCGTATGGGTAACGAGCATATTGTTTGGCGTAACAGAGGTGCCCCACGGAAACGTTTCTTTAGAAAACTAATGCCATGATTTAAGTCTAATAAGAAAAAATGCGCCATTTTACTTTGTCACTAAGTGCATGTTTTACCCTATAACGTAGAGAAGTTACATTGCAAAGACTTTCTTCCAAGCCAATAATAGTAAGCCTACAATAGTTTTACGCCAAAGATGGATTGCAAAACTTTAAGACGGACTTGAGCTGTAGTTTTTCTAGACTGTAGGAGGACTTAAAAGACTTTAAATTTAATCGACATGTTCAATTAGGCCTACAATTAGAACTAACAGAACACTAAAACAACTCTTCAGATTAGTAGTCTTTATCCGATCGTTCATTTTCGTAATTACAAGAATATTCCCAAAATGACTTCGGGTATATAACCTTCCGAAATTATTTAACTGAGCGAGGTTCGGCCACCTGGTACAAAAATATTCTCAAAATGACTTCGGGTATATATCCTTCCTTAACAAATTATTCATCCGAGCGAGGCTCGGTCACCTGATATTAATAATTATGTGTGTTTGGAGAAGGTAAACATCAACTGCCCCCCTCCTCGTCTATGTTCATGGAATTTGGTTTTGCTTTACATATTTTTAAGTAAATGTGAGCCTAAACCCTCTCCCCCACACACCTTCAGGAATTAGGTGAATGTAGTTTAGTTTTTCTCAGGCTGTTGTAAAATTTGTTTCCCCTTTCAGACCTTTCGATCTATGGGGCAGATGATGTTAAGGTTATCTGTTTCTTTGGCCAATGGTGAACGATCAGAGTGTCATGTGGCCAGCACAACGGCCAGCCACTTTTACTTTCCCCAACAAGTCAGTTACCCATTAGAGTTGGGTGAATTCAGGGGGCCCTAAAAATCCTGAAATACAGAATTCCAGTCTTCACCGAGATTCAAACCCAGTACCCCAGGTTCGGAAGCCAAGCACGTGACCCCTAAGCCTTTTGTTGAATTCTTGTAGATTTTGTTTTAGCAATGGAGCCCAGCGACTGGTAGGAAAACACATTATTGTGTAAAATATTTCCGAGGGGGGGAATATTTCATTTCAAGAGTTGAGTAGTATAAACCCGAAACCCCCTGACTACACCCATGAAAACAGACACTACCAGCTCAAAGGACTTGACAACAAACTCTGGGTGTTCATACGAGTACTTTGCCCAATGGCAGTTCATTCTTCACACTTTATCGCCTGCAGTTCATTCTTCACACTTAATCGTCTGCAGTTCATTCTTCACACTTTATCGCCTGCAGTTCTTTCTTCACACTTTATCGCCTGCAGTTCGTTCTTCACACTTTATCGTCTGCAGTTCGTTCTTCACACTTTATCGCCTGCAGTTCATTCTTCACACTTAATCGTCTGCAGTTCATTCTTCACACTTTATCGCCTGCAGTTCTTTCTTCACACTTTATCGCCTGCAGTTCATTCTTCACACTTTATCGCCTGCAGTTCTTTCTTCACACTTTATCGCCTGCAGTTCTTTCTTCACACTTTATCGCCTGCAGTTCGTTCTTCACACTTTATCGTCTGCAGTTCGTTCTTCACACTTTATCGCCTGCAGTTCGCTGATCAGATACAAATCGTCATAGAAGGCTTCAACACTGACCTGCGATGTCGTCAGACCCGAATTATTGGCAACGAGCTATTTGCCTAAATTGCAAACAGGCTGCGTGGGTCAGTGCTATGACCTACTTTAACCGTAGGTCTGGGCTGATCTCAGTCACATTCAGAACTGTGACGTGGCAACAAGCTATTGGTGTCCTCAGAAAATTTCATCCCAGTCCAAACTTCTCAGCATCGACGACTTGGGATGGCAGTGGGTAGGTCTCGAACTTTGGACCATCGATACCACCGAATGACAATCAAGATCGTATACCACAAACAGTTTAATCATTCACCGAGTAACTCAAACTTCATTATTTTGTTTGAATAGAAGTTTTTAATTATTGTTTTTTTTTCAGTAATGGCTCAAGCTCTTCCGTGTCGAAAAAATTTTTCATGCTTACATCTGTGACTAGCAGTGACAATGGAGAGTATGTGTGTACGGCTAAGTACAAAGGTTTGGTTAGTGAAGCAAGTGATTCCCTAAAAGTCACTGTCATAAGTAAGTCTCTTGACATCTCGTTCATTAGAACAATGCACATTTTTATGATGTTATCTTGACTTGGTGGGGAAATAACTAGTTTGTCTGTATGTGTGTGTGTGCACATTGTGATGAATGCCAGTCTGTATTGTAGTCAACTGTTGATGCCTGTCAGATTATGACAAATTACTCAGCAGATGTATGAGTTTCTTGTTCGGGTGTATTTTAGTGTTATGAACTAATAACACAGACGGACAACATCGATTTAACAAGTAGAGAGATGAGTCTGAAATCCTTTGAACAGTTTAACAAGTGTTTAATCCATGAAAAGGCCACAGTCTAAGTCTCTGTAAATAAAACACGCCTTTACCCTTTAGAATCCTATCGCTAAATTATTTTCTGTCTCTAAGAAGCCTCAAACCCAACTAAGTCTAAACGTCACTAGTCCCGTTCAATATACGTCTACTATGGTGCGTCTCTACATAACTAAAATATAAACTAAGTGCCTAACAACATATGTGTGTGTATGGGTGTGTGTGTGTGTGTGCACATATGTGTGTGTGTGTGTGTATGTGTGTCGTGAACGATTTAGAACTAAAGAAACGAAAGGAAATTAATAATTTGGCGCTTTCTAAAGGTGGACAACTGCGAGAAATAGAAATATAAGTGTACATTGGTCAGAGTGATTCGTTTAGAAAAAAAGTATTTTTAGACTTTAAAAAGTTTCCTTTTTGAGACCTTACGATCTATAGGGCAGATGGTGTTCCATAGCCGACGGATAACGAATGCATGATATGTGGCAAGCACAACGACCAACTACTTTATTTTCCCAACTAATGTCAGAGGTACTCATTAGAGTTGAATTGACTCTGGCACCCTTAAAATGCGGATATTAAAAATCGCATTCTTCTCCGAGATTCAAACCCGGGATCCTTCGGTTCGTTAGCCAAGCGCTTTACCACTCGGCCACCACGACTTAACTTGGTAATAATATTTGTTTAGTTCGATTCGAATAATTCGTTGCTGGCTTTGGTTTGATTTTTTCATGGCCTCGTGCAGTTGTAGAACGCTTATGGATTATCTGGTAAAGAACTTTTTCACATGACTCTATTGGTCATAGTATGGAGACAAGCTGCTGTTCACATACAGCACAGACAAAGGTGTCACCTGGTCAACCATTTTTCATTTGGCTTGCGTTTCTTCCATAACGAAGAGAATGGCTCTTTCACTGTCCATAACTTTCTTGTCACAATATCTCGCTACGTAGTGCGGTCTAGGGCTAAGGCGATGTTTTGCAGTAGTCACCCGGACTACGCTACACAGCCCCATACTGGCGTTCGGGTGAAATTGGTCCTAGGAGGCCAATTGGGGAGTAAACAAAGACTTTTGAGTGCTTAAGAACCGTGTTCATTGAACGCCCGGGGATTGAAAAAGAGCTCTAACAACCATGTCACAGTCCACACGCCGTTCAAGGGGCCGTTTTATAAATGTGGACACCCATACGGTTAGTGGTGAAGGAAATGGCCTTCGGCCTCGTCTCTAACCCGAGCTTCCTATGTTCCGATTCTCTGAAATTACAGATGTGATACATAGACATCCGCTTGGACTTGTTCCAAACAGAAAAATTGTTCAGTCAGGCCGGCCTAAGGGAGCTTCTACTGGCTTAGAGTCTCTAGAGCGTCGAAACAACTCTCTTGACATTTACAAACCAAAGTAGGCAACATTGATGTCTATTGCTTTGGGATCAGGTTTCATTACATCCAGATACTGTGGAAAGTGGAACGACTACGTTTTTCTTTTTCTTATCGACTCAGTTCAAATGGATGGTTGTTAAAGTTGTACTCTTGGGGGTTGTTAAAGTTGTACTCTTGGGGGTTGTTAAAGTTGTACTCTTGGGGGTTGTTAAAGTTGTACTCTTGGGGGTTGTTAAAGTTGTACTCTTGGGGGCTGTTAAAGTTGTACTCTTGGGGGTTGTTAAGTTGTACTCTTGGGGGCTGTTAAAGTTGTACTCTTGGGGGTTGTTAAAGTTGTACTCTTGGGTTCGGTCACTCGTATGGCTTGCCTTTTGCTCCGGCTTTCTACTATCTTTCCACCTGTACATAAACGTTACTTAACCTTTAGTAATTGATTTCAATATTGACCATTTCTATATCATGTATATGACATGCCTAAACAGCTAAAGATTTTGCAATGATAACTATTTAACAACTGAGGTGAATCTTGTCCTATTGTCTTTGTCCAGAACCTGGCAGACATTGTTATCAAGACAGCAACTGTGTTTTACCTTGGAAGGGATACACAGGGAAATGTGACGTCAATGAAAGGTGTGAATGTTCTGATGGTTACTCACAGAAGGGGGAGGTATGCTCAGGTAAGTGGGGGCTATTATGTCTTTTTTTTTCTTAAATCAATTTTTAAATAACACTGCTTTTCAAAAACCATTTCATTCACAAGGGACAACTTTGTTTCAATGTAATTTTTTAAAAAACTGCACCTTTGATAAAGTAGTAATCAAATTATAAAATAAATGCAATACCCTAAAGCTACATTGAAAAAATGTTTTAAATTGCAAAAAAAAAAAAAAAGTTAAGAAAATAATTATTAAGCTAATAAGTTTTTGTCTTGTTTAATCCGACATTTAAAATTTCATTCCTAATAGGTGTGATGTCAAACATCGGCTCCACAGTCATCATAGTTCTGGCACTTATTCAAAGACTGGTGTAGAACGTGATTGAAGATAAATAAAAGTATTATAGAATTTCTTTTATCTACATTTTATTGTACTTCTCTTTAGGGCCGGCTTTAGGTAATTGGAGGCCCTAGTCAAAGTGAATTAGTTGTCCCCAAATAAAATAGAAAAAATAAAATAAACATCATACAAACAAAATAACCCAATTACAATTCTTTCGTTACCACTATAAATGCTGACGAGTTACGAAATTAAATACAACACCTGAAGCATACCCTGCTTTTCCTTTGCGATTAGATACACCAGACTCAAAGTGACGTTTTCATATATATACCAATAGGAAGCAACAATGTGCGACATTGGTCTAATTAAAATATATTATTATTCACCCCGAGCTATTGTAGGTACCAGGGCCGGTCTTTGGCCACTGCAACCTATGCGGCCGCAGTGGGCTCCGCACTTTCATAGACCCCGCGCTAATTTTAAAGTATTAAATTAAACCATTATAACTTATATTACATATTATATTTCCCGCGGCCTCCTGATTTTCCACTGGCTCATGGAAATCTCCTGAAATCATATAAATCTCCTGATAATACACAAAATTGTCAGAATTTTGATGATATACTGCATGACTGCGCTACACGCAAGACTCGTAAAGTTAATTTGATCGTGAGATTGTACTTAGTAAAGAATAAATAAATGCAAAGACGAATTTATTTTCTAATACAAAATCTTAATTTTCAATTATTATCATTATTCCTACCCAGACTGGGCCCCTTGAAATCCGTTTCGCATAGGGCCCTGCAATTGTTAGGACCGACCCTGGTAGGTACCTCGAGCTAGGATAGTAGACATATCTCTGATATGATTGAGATTTGATACAGGTTTCACAACTTTTTCTAAAAAATTGTTCATGTGCAAGGCCTTCACCAATTGGAGGCCCTAGAAGTTTACCTAAGCTTAAGGTCGGCCCAGCTCTTTGATGTCGTATATTATTATTATAGTTATTATTAGTATTATTATTATTATCATTCTCATTATATACTTGTATACTTGAATTACCGACTTTTAGAAAAATGATTTTATAAGGAATGCTGCTACAAATGTTATTATACGAATATTTTTATTGTTGTACGTAAACTAAATTACTGACCGATAATGGACAATTATTACTAATTTTAAAGCTAGATCTATCTACGCGTGTTTTATGCTTAATTTGTGAGACTGAAATATTATGACTGGGGTAAAAAGTGAGTCCTATCATCTAAGATGTCAAAATCAATTTTTTTTCTTTCTGTGATATTTTGATTTTGATATTTATATCTTAAAGCAAAGATAACTTCACTGACCTAGATCTAGCTCATATCTCAACCAGGCTATTTTGAGCAGTTTTCAACACAATGTGAGAGGAACTGAGTAGTTAAACTCTGGACTGTAGTTACCCCAAGGTTACGAATTGGTTGGAGACACTGTACATTTATTCACCTTTCTACGTGGACAGGACTTTAAAAAAAAGTTCAACTTAGCCAAGAAAAGTAAATGTGGTTGGAGGTTGTGCTAGACAGACACCTTAGAATGCAGGCGGCTTAATATTTTTTTATGCAGACTGCAGCATTGAAAAATTAATAATTTATATAGATTATGGTTGCAACGGATAGTATCTCCAGCTACAGTCTATTCTCCAGACATGTAGGTACGGTATCCGGCTTCGGCCGAATATCTTATTTTACTATCCAGCAAAATCCAGCTCCGGTCGGATCTCAAAAAATGCTATCCTATGCATCATCAAATATAGATATATATATTTTTTGATGTTTATTAATTAAGCTAGATTTGCTAGATCTGGAAGTATTTTTTTTTTAATTCTTTCTTTTGATGTCCAACTGTCAACGAAGAAATTGTGTAGACTGTGCAATAACGAATGCTTACAAATTTTCCTTGGCTAATGGCAATGGATGGCTGCCTGATCGTGCGGTTTGCACGCTGGACTGTCGTTCGGATTTATCGACGGGACGGTCGAGGGTTCAAACCCTGCCCGCTCCCATCCCCCGTCGTTCTGCGGGAGGTTTGGACTAGGAAGTAAACTATCTTCAACTCTGAAGGAACATCCGAAACATGTAAAACATTTTACAAAACCACATAAGATATAAGTCTAGATATTTTAACATGCACTACACCAGGACTTGAGCTTGAAAAAACAAATCTTTCGACAGCCCCAAAAAGCTTAAACACTGTCGATTCTCTCCATTTTGTTCAACCGTTGCTCTTTGTTAAATATGTGAAAGGCTTGATCTCTATGTAAATGTACGCATAGGCTTTCAATTAGTCCACTTACATAGAGCTTTAATGGGTTTAATTTAACAACTTGTGTGTTTAGCAATAAAGTTATTTTTAATATGTTTGTAGTCTTATTTTTTCTTTGTTGTTTTAATTTCGTAAAGTTCAACTCATCTCTCAAAATATTTTTTTAATTTGATAACAAAACCGTGCAATGAAGATGCTAATAACAATTTAGATTAAATAATGTTACCTTGAGTGCACATTCTAAAAGCCAGTGTATTGTTGTTCGCTTTGGAGGTCACTTACGAAAGCCGCTGGATACACATTTGAGACCAAAAGAAAATCCGCTGCCGAAGACAGACGAGGACGGCGAAAAGAAAATCAAAATCGACCCTCGGTGGACAACGGTTAAGTCCCTGCTAGATGTGACAAATTATGTAGGTCGCAGATGGGGCAACGTATCCACGGAAAATATTGCATTCCTCATAAATCTTCGGACAAGCCGAATTTTTATTGTTAAATAAATATGTTTAGATTAGTTTAGATTAGATTAGTTTAATCTAATTCTTTAGCAGGCAATGCAATATAAACCACATTTTTTTTTAATTTGTAAGAGTGA
Source organism: Biomphalaria glabrata (assembly GCF_947242115.1). Taxonomy (NCBI): domain Eukaryota; kingdom Metazoa; phylum Mollusca; class Gastropoda; family Planorbidae; genus Biomphalaria; species Biomphalaria glabrata. The sequence continues at coordinate 34,827,833 of NC_074720.1, forward strand.
AGTGATATGAACATTAATAAAATGCTGTATCATATGTTTTTCATTTGACACAAAGCTTCACTTAGCGTAAGGTAAAGTTCCACTTTTCAGACTTTGCGATCTATAGGGCAGATGATGTAAAGGTCACTGGTTTTTGTAGCCCACGGTTAACTAGGGTGTTATGTGGCCAGCGCAACGACGAACCGCCTTTAGTTTTCACCAACTTATGTCAGGTACTCTATAGAACAGGGTGGACTCAGAGGCGCCCAGTCTTCACCAGGATTTGAACCAGGGACCTTGATATGGAGTCTACTGGACGTAATGTCTATGGCTGTAATTGACAAGCCAATCAAATGGTAATGCATGTTTTTCCCCCTATCTGGAACGAGTAGATTGACCTTAATACTGTTGTCAGTCCGGGCCAATGAAATAACGACTGTTTCTCTAAACAGGATATTCTATTGTGGTATTGAAATACACTGCGATATCAGCTTATAATGACTTTATCAGTTCAGAAAAAAGGAATATCATTTGAAGATTTGAACTCTCCCAACTGTCGTTTTACTATCTGGCTATCGGTGGAAAGTGGAGGGGGCGGCAGGATAAACAAATAAAAAGTCTTTCACTAAAGTTAATTAAGATTCCGGTGGCTGTTCAAAAAGGTAGGATCTTTGTTTCATTCCATTGTTCACCATTACATCTTTTCTTGACATAATCAATTCTAGGAACTGCTATCTTGGCGTGTGGTTAAAATGGTCCCAGATTTAAATCCTAAATCCTACCCACCGCGCTGCAAAAAAATGTGAACTAGAAGGTAAACATATTTATTTTATATAAATGTCTAAAAACCTATATTTTAGGAACAAAGCGCAAAGCAGATATAAGCCACGTTTAAAATAATGGAGCAAAAACTAGAGATGGGAATCGAACCCAACTTTTAAAGTTCGGGTTCGGTTCGGTTCGGTCAGATTTAAGTTCGAGTTCGGTTCGGTTCGATGACGAGTATAGTTTGGGTTCGGTTCGGTTCGGTCAGGTCTAAAGTTCGGGTTCGGCTCGGTTCGATGTTATAAAATTATGTAATAGCAAAATTAAGTTATAAGGTTTAATACAATTTATCAGATAAAACACTTTAAGTTTAATTTTTACATAAAACAAATACTTTGCAACATATAATAGGCCTATGGGCAATATTTTTTCCAAAATAATGTTGCCTACATACATTTTAAGCAATGTAAAAAATTCTTAATGGAGATAGAATTGAAGATGCGGCAGGTTTTTGCTCAAGTCGGCAAGTGGTTTAATTTGGGGCATGACTCGGCGCTAAGCGTATTCTTACCTTTTTCTCTTAGTAAGAAGAGATATTTTTTTTAAAGGCTAATATCGATGTGTTTTCTTTCAGAACGCACAATTCATCATAATAAAAAAACAAATATTCTTCGTGTAAAGACGTCTCTATCGAGGATTTTTTTTTCACACATAAGTCGTCACTATAATAAATTGCAATATACGGTAGAAATTCGACTATTCTGAGACAAAAAATGCAGAAGAATCTCAATAGCGGAGATGTTTTAAAATGTTTTCTTCAAAACGTTTTGACCCATATTGTGCATACGCGCCTCGCAAAAAGCAATCTACAGTTGACAAGGTCTTATTAGAAGATAAAATGACATCTCCTACTTAATATATTTTAATTTTTAAACATGTAATTATACTAATATTCAGATAAGTTACACTGAAAATAAAACTTTTTTTTCTATGCCCCCTCTCCTTGTTAGTTGGTCGTTGGTTTGTCGCTTACGAACAGCTAGTACAATTGAACCAATATAGGCGTTTTATATTTTTACCGGTAAGGATAGTATAGAGGGACTTCTTATGGTCCGGCAGTTACGCTGGGTAGGGCACGTATCCCGTATGGGAGACGAACGTATGCCAAAGACAGTCTTTTTTTTTTGTGAGCTAAAAGGTGGCCGCCATAACAGAGGCGCCCCACGGAAACGCTTCAAAGACCAGCTTAGGCGTCAACTTTGCTTAGCTGACATAGAAGAGAGCACCTGGTTGCATGCGGCCTTAGAACGAGTCAGTTGCAGTTCACTCCCGAAGGCCGCGGGATACACATTTGAGACCAAAAGAAAATCCGCTGCCGAGGACAAACGCAGACGCGAAAAGAAAAACTAAATGGACCACCTGCGGACAGTGGTTATGCTTGCTCTGGATGTGGCAAAACATATAGGTCACATCTGGGACTGCGCAGCCATGGGAAAAACTGCATTCCTCACTAATCTTCGGACTCGAAGACAAGCCTTATAATAACATATAAACTTAATAAACTTTAAAATAAAGTTCTTATGTGAACAACTCAATATAGCCTAACTGTTATTACAATATTCACATATTTAACTTTTGATAGAGATGTAATATTAATGAAATATACTGATATTTAAACGAAATCTAGGTCTCAAGATTGTCTGCCGTTTCACATTTGCATTACGCTAATTTCATCATACTCAATGCATAAACACAAATCAGTCGCTTAACCTCTTCTTATCGCCACCAGACACCACACACACACACACTCTATGACACCCCTTTTTGTCAGGAAGTTGCGTCTCCCCATACCCCAATTCAAGGTACTCGCCATCCCCACCCACGGGGGAGGACCCAAAGTTTGAGAAACGCTGCATTAAAAATACTGATGATCAATGATGCAAAACAAAATAATAGTAAAAATATTCAGTGGCGTTGCTAGGAATTTTTCATCATTTGGGAGCCCGGGAGGGGCTGGACCTCTTTGGGGGCCCCTGCATTTTGCGTAATATTGAATATTGTAAAAAACAGTCATTTGAGGCCCCCCTCAAGTGGGGGCCCGGGGAGATTTTCCATTCCCCCCCCCTCCCTCACCCTTGCTACGCCACTGATAATATTCCAATATGGAATACTTCACAATTTTGTAAAAATAAATCACTTAATAGAAGATAATTAAAATTTATTTTAAACTAGAACACAAATGAACTTATTGTAGATTTATATCTACACTCTCTAATTGGCCCAAACTATTCTTTTCTCAACTAACAGCCATCTCAAATAAAAGTGACAATATTTTAATGTTGACTTTGTACTTACTAGGAACTAGAGTCTAGATCTAGATCTAATTAGAGGGCGCCTATTCAACTCAAAACCAATATTGCAAACAGCCCGCGAAAATTCAATGCCAGGGGGGAGCCGGCACATACGGAAAAACCTATGGGAACCCCAGCGCGCCGCTTTTTTTTTCTTTTTAAAGTTTTCAAAATACCCCCCCTCCAAAGTTTTCAAAGTATAATGGAATCAATAGAATTTAAATAAAATATTTAAGTAATTTTTATTTTTTTTTTTTAAAAATTAAAAAAAAGGATGTACAAATTGCAAAATTAGTTCGGTTAAGATAAGGAGGGTTCGTTCGGTTCGGTTCGTACCAAGCAGTTTCAAAGTTCGGGTTCGGTTCGGTTCGGTCATAAGTAAGGATCGAGTTCGGTTCGGTTCGTTTCCCATCTCTAGCAAAAACACATATAAAATAAGAAGGTCATACAAACTCGCAGCCATTTGGAACAACAGGTCAATGCTATTTTTGCATTCTAAGTACACTCTGGTGCAAAGTCTCTAGAGGACTCGTGGAGCAGGGTGGAGGAAGTACCTGGGACAAAGCTTATCTAAGGTGAAGAACCGCAAAATCAATGTCATATATCTCAGTACTGCAGAAATAAGCTGCCTTTTTCTATATAAAACAAAATTAATTATCACTAATTCATTAATTAACTTGTTTTTTTTAATTGATTCGTGTATTGTCATTGAGTGTGAATAATAATACGAAATTTCATCTTGATCCGAGAAGGGCAGTGGGAATTTTTTTTTTAACAAAAAGTATTAAGTAAAGTAACCTAACATATACAGTAGCATTTATTCTCCTTTTTTGATACAAAACATAATAATTAATTACCAATAATTATTTGATCAATTTTTGAATCATTCATGTTTTAACTAGTTGCAACAAATAATTATGTCAAGTTTCAACGTAATCCGGGATTGTAAGTGGGAGAAACAACATGTACACAAATTGTACCAGACACAGTGGCGTAACTAAGGGGGGTGTGGGGGGGGGGGAGAATTAAATTTTTAAATACATAAATTAATATATTTGATAGACAAATAGTGTCAACAGGTGTCTTTTTTTTTCAACATTTATGGATTAAATTTATCACAAAGACTAAACCTAGATCTAGGTCTATCAGTACGTTGACTTTGTTGACATTTTAAAAATATTTTTTCCCACAGAGATCAAAGGTTTTTTTAAAGTTAATTTTACATTTTAAACTTTGTTGCCACGAATAAAACTGCATGATATACAGCGAATTCCAGGTATCTTGTTACCTTTACTAATAGATCTAAATGGCGAGTATTTTATGGCTACACTAATTAACCTTGAAGCAAAATTTACAGAATCGAGTATAACAGATCTAAAAGTTATTCTTAACAATGCTAAAATAGTCCATTATTCGGGTTTGGCGTCTATAATTTCAGAATTAAACTTCACACTCGAGTTATTACCCCTCTATTAATCTTTCCTCCATTCAATAGAAACTCCCTTTTTATTTCCATCTAATCCTTTTGCTTTCGCACAAAACATAAACAACAAACAATGACGTAATATCATATAATATTAGCACATCCTTCCTATTGAAGTAATTATCACATCCTTCCTTTTAAAGTTCTTAAGAGTGATATCTACTAGCAGGGCCGGCCCTAGCATTTGCGAGGCCCTATGCGAAACGGATCGCGCGGGGCCTTGTCTGGGTAAGGATAAGCATAATGTCAAAAATTTTTTTTTTGAATTAGAAAATAGGCCTACTTTCGTTTTTGCAATAAATTTTTATCAAATTAAAGCTCCCAATGCCACTTTTTATTTATTGGCACCCCAAAATGTCAATTTGGTCTATTCTTCAGGAGATCTAAATAAATTCAAAAAAGTTCAGGACTTTATCGCTTATTTTGCCTTTTCATGGGATTTCCTGGAGGCCCTGGAAAATCAGGAGGTCAGGAAAACCCTGCTAATTTATTTACGTTATAATGGTTTAATTTAATACTTAGAATTAGCGCGGGGCCTATGAAAGCGCGGGGCCCACTGCGACCGCATAGGCTGCAGAGGCCTAAGGCCGGCCCTGTCTACTAGGAACTTTAACAATTCGTCCACTTCCGGTTGTCTTGACTGGCACAACAAGTTCTCAAGACATTGGTCTATAATTGTCTGTTTCGTTTGTTCCAACAGTTTGCAGTTCATTGTCTTCATCGGTTTCATAGTACCCAGAGATGTCTTCATCGAAACTCTTATTCAAAAAGCGTTGATTTCTTCTGTATGTTTTTCCATCGTTTGTCTTTATGATGTAAGATCTGGGTGCTGAATGTTTTTTTATGACAACTGCTTTCTGCCATGTTTGACCTAGACTAACTCTCCGACAGAATAATCTTTAGGTAGTCTAGCTTTTGCATCGTATTTCACTTTGCTTTTCATCTGTCGTTCGTTGAGTAATGTCTCTGCATTTTCAGCTACCGATGGTTTCAATAGTTTGGGATCAGTTGGAATGATTCCCTGAGTCTTCTACTCGTCAGCAGTTGTGAAGGTGAATACGGCAGTCCGCTTATCGGAGTATTTCTATACTCGAGCATAACGAGATATGGATATTTCCCACTTTTGTATGCTCTGAATCCTTTTGCTTTCGCACAAAACATAAACAACCAACAATGACGTAATACCATATAATATTAGCACAGAATCTTCTTCATGCAGTGGAAAATTAAGAATTTTTTGCATATCTTGAATTCTGGTCAAAGCTTCTGCGCCCAATTAATATAGTTCAGAAGAAACTACAAAAGTCTGGACTGCATATACGGGAAGCTGCTAAAGAAATTAGTACCCTTTCATGCTTTCTGCAAAATGATGAGAAACTGACAAAAACCCAATCCATCGAAAAAGCAAAAGTAGGTAGTGAATACTATGGATTCCCTGTAATCAAAACAACCAAAAGAAAGAAAAGACTTGATGGGAAGTTGAGTTCTAATGTAGGACTGTCAATAGAACTGCAATTCAAACGTGTTGCGATAGAAGTGCTGGACAGATTTCATATGGAGATGAAGGGCAGATTCCAAAGGCTGGAAAGAAAATGGATACCTTTGGGTTTCGTCTTGAACCAAGACACCTGTTAGATGAAGACACGCTTATGACAAACTGTGTTACTTTTCCTGTTTGTAGGATGAAATAAATGGAAAATCGCTTTTTAAATGATGTCATTGATGCACGAGCACTTTTCATGAACAAACCAGTAATACAATCACCAATAGACATATTTAGGTAAAAAGGCTTCATATGGTAATTACGTGTGCTCAAACTTTGCAACCTCCTCCGAATACCGCTAACTCAGACCACTTCCATTACATCATGTGAGAGATCATTCTCAAAGCTTATGTTCATCAAAAACTATCTCAGGAGCACAATGACGCAAGAAAGGCTTATCATGGCTTTAATGTCAGTGAAGTCACAAATACTAGAAAGTATCGATGTAGATGTTGTTATAGATGTCTTTGCTGAACAGAATGCACGACGTGAAGCGATATCAATTGAGAGTTGTCACTTGTACATTATTTAACTAATAAACAACGGCAATATTCATTAAAAGAGTCTTCATGATTATTTTTTGTTAAGTTTACTGATATACTGAACCAATTTGATTTTGAGCTTATATATATTTGCGTACATTATCACATGTCATATGTCGAATGTCAAAATGCAAGGGGCCCCCAAAGAGGTCAATCCCCCCGGGCCCCCAAATCCCTAGTTACGACCCTGACCAGACAGACAAACAGACAGACAGACAGAGTCAGTTGATATAATCTTTAAAAAAACGTCTCCTCAAAGATTCGAACTGAAACCGCCTTAATTGGGTAGATAACCAAGCGATTTATTACCAAGACACATGCATATTTCATTATTATTAATACTATTTTCCACCTCCTAAGTCTCACTAACATAGCACTTCAGGTTTGAGCCCGTTTAACAGAGTCGAAGATGTTGAACATTTTCTCACATATGAATTTTTTTTTTCCTAGTCAAATTTTGTCTTTGACTGTTGTTAGTACTGCATTGAAATCAGTCCTCAAATATTTATTCAATACTGAGTTGTGTGTGTGTATGTGTGTGCGTCTGTGTGCTTATCCCTTTTCTGTATAAACATTTTTGTTATCAACGCGGAAAGCGTTGTACGTTTGTATAGAATGTAAGAACGCTAATCCAAGGTCAATAATTATTCCATTATCTCTGTTTCCATGACGTAAATTCTTGACGCCTGTTCCTACTACAACTTTGCAATAACGGTAAACGTAGCTTTTTTAATTTTGCCATTGACAGGCTGAAGTGGGGCTATTGTATTGGTGCACAATGCAATAAATCTTTTTTCCCTTTCCAGCTTGAGGATTTTTTTCTCTCCCCCTCCCCCCGCCACATATATATATATATATATATATATATATATATATATATATATATATATATATATATATATATATATATATATATATATTAAATGAAATATCTATATATATCTATATCTATCTATCTATTATATATATATAGAGAGAGATTGAGAGAGAGAAAGAGAGATATAGATTTAGATATAGATATATATATGTATCTCTCTGTCTGTCTCTGTGTGTGTGTGTGTGTGTGTGTGTGTGTGTGTGTGTATATATATATATATATATATATATATATATATATATATATATATATATATACAAAACAGATTTTTATTACATTTTGACCCTTTATTTTTTCGAAAGGCGTTTATTGTACCATAGAATAGGTTCTCATGGAGTTAGTGGAAAATTGTAGACACCTCGCCCTTGCCAGCAAGGGGGCCTGGGGGAGTGGTGTAGGCTACCCCTGCGGGGTTCGGGGCAGAGCCCCGCCCCCAAGCATTATTTCCGGTATTTAAAGCCAAAAAATGCATATTCTGAGGTATCTACACTGCATTATTCTGCTATTAAAATTTTTAGTTCAAAAACCTAATCTGCTATTCTTACTTACTTAGGACTTAGATCCTCCCGCGCCTTTCGGTGCAATGGCGGCAACCTGCCTCCTCAAAAATCTATCACTGGCAATGTGTGAATCCACTTCCCACCGGTGTCCACCTGCTCTGAGGACCTTCATAAAAGTGTGATGGCAAGTTTTACTAGGATGTCCCTGTTTGCTCTTTCCTCGTAATGGCCTCCGAGTCATCGCAACTCTGGGTATGCGTAATTCATTTTGTCGGAGAACATGTCCCAAAAACATTATGCTTAGATCTGCAACAACTTTACTAAAGGGTCGACTTCCTGTTCGGTTTAGGATTTCCTTGATTGAGACCCGATCTCTATAACTGTCTCCTAAAATCCGTCTTAGTCATCTTTGTTGAGCCACATTTAGTCTTTTTAAAATTTCGGCAGATGACTTTTCACTGCACTTTATTAATGGAGCCTAGCGAATGGTAGATATTTGTAACATCTCTTGGTTACGCTCTAAAGATTAGGTGACTGTAGTTTGTTTCAGATTTTATATCGAAAAGGGAAGTCACCCCCTCCGAATTTAATTTACGATCAAATCCTCTCTTCAATATAAGACTAAAGCGTACATCAGTCACCAGATTCTATGAGAGTAGCCAAGAGGGGTTTTGTGATTAAAACCCCTCTCCAGCGGGGTTTGAACCTAAAAAATACCTCTTCAATATAAAAAAAGCAAATGCCACACTTAAAATTTTATGAGCGTAGCCAAAAGGGTTTTGAGTGTAAACCCCCTCCTCCAGAGGGCTTTAAATTTAAAACCCCTTCAGATGATGAGTTTAAAACCATCTCCAACGGGATTTTGATACTAAAAAATACCTCTTCAATAAAAAAAAAAGCAAATTACATACTCAAAATTTTATGAGCGTATGCAAGAAGGGTCTTGAGTTTAAACCCTCTACTCCAGAGGGCTTTAATTTCAAAATAATATTTTGATAAGGTTTTCATTGTATGGCCAATAAGCTTTTTCTTCCCCCCAAGATATACATAAACTGTACAATTTATTGGAAGATCATTGAAGCCATTTTTTGAAATACATGCTATCCGTTTACAAAATTTCTACCTTTTTAAAATCGAGAAGAGAATTCAAACTAATAATGCTACTTAAAAAATGTCCGCAATAGATACATGCATAAAAAGTTTGGACTGTGCACCTACAATGATACTTTTGTGAATGCTTTTTTTTTTCGGTCTGTGTGGTGTCATTAGTAAAAGTGTAAACAATAATAATGCAATAATATAAAATTTATAAAAGACAATTATTTATGCGTTCATAGGTACAAACGTTTTTTAGACATGTAAGATTTTCTTTCAACAAAAATAAATAAAAACTAAATATTTGCATTGTATGAGCAGGGGGCAGTGGAAAGGGGTTGTACCTTTGATGGTCCGGCATGATGCACCTTTCGGTGGACAACCACAATAGTCTTCTTTTTTTTTTTTTTGCCGGTCGTTGGCTTGTAGACCAAAACTGCAGGTAGACAACTAAACCGCTGTAGGCGTAGTATAGTTTAACTTTAAATAACTTGAATAGCTTCTTTGTGAGCAACATGGAGTCTAACTTTTATTATAATTTAGACAAATTTAACTTGAGAGGAAATGAAATAAATGTAATAGACAGTAATAATATAAAATGGTATTTTGAACAAATGTAATAAAAACACGTCTGTTCACTCTGGCATTCTAGAGTCGTCTGGCCTACCCATGACAGCTAACAACAAAGACGCTTATCTTGTAAGATTCACACTGCATTCACACCAAACAATCCGTAGATTCTTCTCAACATTACCAAAGAAACACATACACAGGCACACTCTATAACAAACTTCTAACCCATAAATCTCTCACTTATGGCTCCTAGCGCCGTGGCCTGGAGAATCACCTCGGAGTGAAACAAGGCTGTCTACTTTAATGTCTTACTTAAAAGGATATTGGAACATGCTCTCAAAGGTCACAAAGGGTACAGTAAGCATATAAAAAACTTAAACAAATTAATTCCACTTATCTTATTCATGGCAAACCAGTAACACAGACTAAAAACGCAAAATATCTAGGTGTTATAATAAATGAAAAACTGTCATGGAATTCACATATTGATGAAACTATAAAAAAAATCAAACAAAGCATTATTAAAAGAAATTTCTATAAATCAAATAAGAACATAAAACTAAAATGTCATTTAACCTTGGTTAGGCCAATAATAGAATATGCATCCTCCGTACGGGACCCCTCAACTCAAGATAAAATTTAAAAAACTGGAACAGACACAAAATAGAGCAGTGAGATTCATAACAAACGAATATTCACATTTAACCAGAGTAACACCTTTAGTAGAATCACTAAATTTAGAAAGCCTTCAGGACAGAAGACTCAAAAGTAAAGTAGCAATTATACATAAAACACTGAACCATAATCTTCAAATACAAAAACAAAATTTAATAAAATACTCTGAAAGACACAAAGAAAAAGGCACATACCTCGTCCCGTATGCTAGGACAAATTAGTACAAATACTCCTTCACCCTAGTGCTATTAGAGCATGGAATGGGTTGCCTGAGCTAGCCAGGAAGACCAGTGACTTAGCAGAATTTAAGTCATTGGTTAATATGCATGACTAAATGCATGACGCGTAGGACGTAATCATCTTCTTTTTTGAAGTAACATCTGTATTATATAAGATAAGATAACGAAGACTAATGACTAACTTACTCTTTGCTGATGACATATAGTCTGACAGGGACAGAAAACTAGAAGGTTGACTTGGCGATACGCATTGACAAGAATTCCGCAGACTATAGTATGCAAATCAGTGTCGAAAAAACACAAATTATGACAAATAGGCAACAGGGCTTTCAAAGGGACATTAATTTTGAGGTGAAAAGATGACAAGTGTCATTAGGAGTTATCGTTTCACATGAAGGAACCAAATCTGATCTACTGAGAAGAATAGCACAGACCACAGAAGCACTTACAAAACTCAAAACAATCTGGAAAAACAAAGGCATATACAGTTCTGTCGCAAGGTTACAAAATTTCAGCTTCCATTATTACGACTGCGTCGTTCTAAATAAGTGGCTAACGTCTTTGTTCATGGACCCCGCTCGCTACAAGCTGCCAGAGGCATTGCTGATCAACTCCAGCCACGGGATCTCTGATGACGGCTCCCAAAATTTAATCCTGTAATTATATATTCACTTAATGATGTATTGGAATGTAGATTTTCTTATACATTATTATATTATTTTATATTCTTTCTCTAAAACTTTTAAGAAATTAAATTGTAAAAGCTTTTCGAGGAAGTGTTCAATTCTACTTATCTTATCTTTGGCATTAGGAAACATAATCTTCTAGAGTTTCGGGAGGGGGGGGAGGGGGGAGAAGAAAGAGGAAGGGAAACTACACATTTGGCGCTATTAATTCTGACCAATGGAATTCTAAAATTTGTCACTATGGTAGCACAGCCTTGTTTTGGATTATTGGTGTATTTAAGCAAGATTTTTGCGTGAGGGTGAAGCTCCAAGTTAAAAAACAAACAACTTCAGATCTATACGATAAATTTATTACTTATCAACATATAGGAGAGCAATGTTTTATTTATTGACATCCCTAATAATAGCAAGTAAGTAGGTAACTTTTAAAGATTAGCTAAAATCTAGCTCTCTCTAATCCTCTCTCTCTCTCTCTCTCTCTCTCTCTCTCTCGTAAATTTATCTACGTTTCCATCTCTAGATCTCTAGCATTTATAAACGTGTATATGTACAAGAAGTCTTTAGACCAAATTTGTTGTTCAACATTGTGGATATTAAAATATTTTTAAAAATGCATTCATGTCCTTAATGTATTTCTTGTCTTCTGCCTGTATTTGTTCTGTACTATGTTGTACATTTAGTCTGTCCTGCTGTGGATGGTGCTACGTGTGTCACGAAGCCGACATGCGAACAGACTAGCTTCACATTATCAACATGCATCAGTGGTACCTGCAGCTGTCTCAACACTAGCTACGTACCCGTGCGCTCTGGTTGCGCTTGTAAGTAACTGTTTTGATAGAGTTTGGATGAATTAGGTCATAACTAAATTTTGTTTTATGTACGATTTCCATGAAAACAACAACAAAAACTAAAATAAATAATAATATTAATACTAATACTAATTATAAAAATAATAGAAATAAAGAAACATTTGCTATAAGACACATATAATCATTTCTAATGTATTTATCATCAAATTCATAGTAATTGTTTTTATTAATTACCAATTTGTAACAAATGTACACATTTCTTTGGTGTTTATTGACAACTCGAAATGCCAAGGTCCTAAAAAAAAATTGACGTTTCGCTATTTAATTGAGTCACGTTACAATTTCTCGAAATGTAGATATTTATTATAGAGGTGGTCGTTTATATTTTTATATTTTGTTTTTTGACTTAAGTTCTATTACCTGATAGCGGAAAATGTGCCTCTAAAATTATGGCTAATGCCGTGGTTGTTCACTGACCTATATTATATTGTGGGTGGAATGACTTATTGTTACTATGGTTTTGGCGTATGACAAAAGCCTATTGTAAGGCTAAAAATGATGACCCCCATATGCTATTGAGACCCGGGGATACTAAAATTGGCGAAGAACGAAGGGAATTCCTCTTTGTGTAGTTGAATAATTTAATTCTCTAAGTTGAATTTATATAACTAGAGAACACACATTGTATTTCATATAATAACACACATTGTAATCACAATTCAATAATACATTTACAGTTGTAGACTTAGCAGGAAGCTTGAAGTTTATTGATTCAATAAACTGATTGTCCATTAACACAAGCTTGTCTTATTTATTTGCCTTTTTTCCTACCTCAAAATCAAAAGTTTTTAAATTTCTGGTTACCGGAAATCGTCACCTCAGCTGAGGGTGGGCGGGCGCTGAGTGGTTAAGCGCTTGGCATCCGAACCTGGGTTCTTGGGTTTGAATCTCGGTGAAGACTGGGATTTTGAATTTCGGGATTTCTAGGACGCCCCTGAGTCCACCCAACTTTAATGTGTACCTGACTTTAGTTGAGTTAAGTATAAGGAGGTTGGTCGCTGTGTTGGTCACGTGGCTCTTTAACTTTTGGCCAAAGAAACAGATGACCTCCAATAGATGGCAAGGTCTGAAGGGGGAAACGTTACTTTTTACTACCTCAGCGTGGCGCCTCCCTGGAAACGTCTGAAAGCAGAATCGGACAGGCGAATAAAGAAACCGAACCTCCAGGGAGTTACCACAATACTTCTGGCGAACAAACATTGCATGTGGTGAAGATGTAATAATCGTTCACTAAACATACGTCACACCGTTCCCCATCGGGGTGATACGGTTGGCGATATTCCTCCCACGGAACGTGACGGTACATCTCCGTATCATGTCGTTAGTCGAACTAATAATACAACAGTACCGCAACACTTTCCACACGAGCACGTCTCATCTTTTTGAATGGATGGAAATAGAGTTGTAGTTGTTGATAGTTTCTGATATTCTTTCTGGAAACATTGAAACCTGCTTTTTTTTTTTTTTACCTTCCTGAGCGGACCACTTTGGGGGCTGGTGATCGAATACAATTCAGGTGGAATTGGGACTAGAGTGGAAATTGAGACCCCGGATACATATTCAATGGTTTGAGCCACTGTTTAGGCCAGTGTGACACAAATGGTTAATAATTATTTTCACTTTTATTGTCAAGGAGAATTAATTTCCTATAAGAAAGTGACAAGAGGGACAATAAGGGTAGCTCCTTTTTTTGTCAATAAGAGTTATTTCCCTTTAGTACTTGATTTAAGTCCCTGTTAACTGTTTACAATTGCCACTCTCTCTTTCTCTTGTGTCCTTGAGCTGACCAGTGTATTTTGAACTAAGTCCCCATAATGTGTAACTAATATTGTGTTGTTGTGCTCAAACTGTATTACTCAAGAGGAGTGTGTCACTGTTATGGGAAGAGTGTTTCGATAATGAGCTAAGTAGACTTGATTTATTTGTTATTAACAAGTTGATTTATGTAAATAGTATAGCCTACTTAGTCTCTTATCCACCCCTTTATATTTTGTTTTGTAAAAGACATATTTTGTTTTGACACGAGACTGTAGTGTGTCTCATGGATGATGTCATTTAATTGTCATGACATGTATTATATTATTGTAAATGTAAACATAGAGTTGAAGCTAGGTGCTGAAACAAATGATACATACATATATTAAACATAAATGAATGACAGCACCAAAACGATGGCTCTATCTAATTGTTTAATTTATCTAATGGGACCAAGTTTTTAAGAGAGAAAGTAGTGAATTGAAATGCTACGAAAATAAGGGCATGCGCCGACCGAGGCTCGACTTGGTCCCTGGTGCTGTCATTCATTTATGTTTAATATATGTATGTATCATTTGTTTCAGCACCTAGCTTCAACTCTATGTTTACATTTACAGCATTATTGCTCGTACCCACTGAAGCTTCTATATGTAATGTGTTTATGTTGTCCACTTGTCTTTGTGAGAGATAAACAATTAGATAGAGCCATCGTTTGTCTAATACATGCCTAACGGCTGTCTGTGTCGGCTCTATCGAAGTTGTTAGTGAACGGATGCTGCGAGGGTGGGGGAGGGGCTAGCTGGAGCTTGTGACCTTTGACCACTGGGGTGGTAATTTGCATACGGGCGAAATGACTCTGGATCAGAAGAATGTTTTTTTGGACATTCCGATGGTCTAGAGGCTAGTTTCGCTTGGTGCGTTATCGCTAGGCGGTGGTGTCGAATCCAGTGTCACAGGTTCGAGCCTCGGTCGGCGCATGCCCTTATTTTCGTAGCATTTTAATTCACTACTTTCTCTCTTAAAAACTTGGTCCCTGGTGCTGTCATTCATTTATGTTTAATATATGTATGTATTATATTATTGTAAACCATCGTTTTGGTTTTTGAGATGAGACACTATTGTTCCTCTGTGATGCTGGTTCTTTGATTATTTTGAACTGAACCTGTCCTACTATTTTGATTTGTTTCATTATTTCATTTTCTTTTGTTAGCCTTTATTTCCATTTATACATTCCATGATCTTTTCTTTTGTTTCTAAATAAACTCTTTTTTTTTTTGTTGCAACTGACATCTCAGTATTATTACTTGTCTGTCTCAGTAATTTTGTATATCTAGAGGCTATAGTTAATAGCCTAGATAATATAATTTGGGACCATAAAGTACCACTGGACTAACTTGCCAGTACAGCAGAAGTCACTGGTCTTATGACCTATCCTAATACTAGGTCACAAAGTCCATGTAGACTGTGGACCAGTCCCACTTTCTCCGTGAGTGTTGAGCAGATCACTAGACATTACTTTCGTCTTCTTGTTTTTTTTTACTTAAGTTGAGTTTTGTCAAACCTTTGCTTCAGATTATTTTCTTTCTATAACAAATGAGTTTACCTTAAGATCATTTAGTTTGGTATACTGCTGCAGATCGTTTCATTTTTAGGCCTATAAAGCATAAAGCTCTTTCTTATGTATTTGTTTTTAATATCCTTTTTGTAAACAAAATCCTTTATAATTTGTTAACGTGTGACTAGGATGAGTCAATTATTTGTATTGCCAGTTACTAGATAACAAATCAACCTAACTGATCTTAAGACCCAATATTAGCTTTAGGTTACATCATTCAGACAAACATCCATCATAAAGAGACGTCATTCGAAAGATACATAGAGGCACGCACGTTACATTCCATTCAGTAAACTTGACGTTCTGCTCATAAAATAGTTCACGAAATTTATTTTACATTTTACACATACAGTTAAAATGGACAAGCCAGTGATCACTTCTGGACAAGGACGGTCAAACGAAGTTCTTTTAGGCGAACGTTTGACACTGACTTGTTTTGTGGATGGAGCTGAATCATTCGAGTGGTACCTGGATGATAAGCTGCTAAATGGCTTTAATGAAATGTCGTACAATGAAGAAGCTAGCGCTTCTAATGTTGGATCATTTACGTAAGTTTTTCTAGACATTAAATCAATTAACTTGTGCATTGGCTATTTTCATACATGGAAGTAAAGTGACAGCCCAACCCTCAAGCTTAAAAGTGTATTCAGTTGACAAAACACGGAAGTTTTAATTTGTGAAGTATTTTTATAACTGGTATTATCACATCTTTAATTATTTCGCTTGTGGACAAAATAATGATAACTAGTCGACCCTCAGCGTAGCATACGCCGCTTCCTAATGGCCATGATCCAAAGGACCTCTAAATAGCAGGGGTATGGAGAGAGGTTGACCCGGATTGTAAACTAGAGGAGGGTCATGCGGACGTTCTCGGAAGTGTATAGTGATAGTAACGGGAAGTATTTAAGAAATCGCCACAATTTCAGTCTCGCCACAATAAACGCAGGAAGTATTCATGTAGGCAGCGTATTGTCGAGCAGAGTGTATGACTGTGCTTCCTTAAGAACAACGAACAAGGAGTCGCCATGGTTATCCCAATGTTTGCAAACAAAGCTTACAGCCATCTTGCGAAGTTCGAGAGCAAACGTTTCGTCGATGACATTTTTCTAGAAATATGCGACTGATAGAAATAAACAGTTACCTGGTGCAGGAATCTTGACTACATTGAAAGACCTGTTGACTGAACGAAGTATATTTAAAGCGGTGGCCATGATTAGGAAACGAATGGCAATACGAATGGGCAAAATTAAAACAAAGCTACAGAAAAAAACATGCTACTATTTTTTGACACCAGATATTGACCTGTGTAAAAAAAATACACACATAAATGTAGAAAAATATAGAATGTATAAAGAGAAAGATTATGAGCTCTATGTCGCCACGAAAGCTACATGGCTAACTCTAGTCTGACTTGCAGAAATAAAAGAGTTATCTTTTCATGACTTTTGGGACCAACCCACGGAGCCTCGCTCTCTGTTACCGCGAAAGTTACGTGGGGTAACTCTAGTCCGACTTGCAGAAATAACAGTGTTATCTTTCCATGACTTTTTCATCGTTGTGTACCCATGGTTGGGCCACGAAGATAATTATATATATAATATAATTTATTAGGCAATAGTCATCTTTCACTATGGAATCCTAAACATTGTTTATTTTTGTCAATTCACTCTAAAATCTTTCACAATGTTTTCATTTCCTAACGTCCTCCTGTAGTTCCCTTCACTAAGACTCCTAACTGAATTCCAGTGGTGCCAACTTAAAAGAAAGGATGGATCTATAACGCAAATAATATCTCAAAGCATAACTCTTATGGATACTTGACTTCAGTTGGGAAAAGTAAAGGCGGTTGGTCGTTGTGCAGGCCACGGTTTAACACCCTAGTCTTTAACCATTGGCCGCCAAAGAAACAGATAATCTTAGCATCATCTGCCCCATAGTTCACAAGGTCTGAAAGGGGAAACCATACTTACTTTTTTTAAATGATTCAATGTATGAATTTTATTCCTTCATTGGAAATCCCAATTTTGAATTAACTGCTAATCTTATTCTAGTTGCAGAGGAATTGGGTCAAAGGGTGACCTCAAGTCAGATAGAAGTGATGCATTTAACGTGGTGCTGTTGGGAACTGGTGAACAAGGTCAGCTAAATATTTTTTTTTTAACGAAAATGAACCTTTCACATATTTTCTATTGCTCTGTTAACAAAGATGGTGTGGACTTAAGGCTCTAAAAGAACATAAAAAATACATAAACACTAGAGGTATAAGGCAAACTAATCTAAAAAATAAGTCTTAGGTGGATGGGTCTTCGTTTACTATTTGTGTTGATAGTCTATGAATTTATAATACACATTAGACATGGGGTAAATAGCATGGTAAATAAACTGTAATAATATTAATGTTCGTCCTAGAGGCAAGTTCGTCTATTTGAAGCATTTTCTTTATCTAAACTATGAGTCGGACTTAGATAATTAGAGGTCCTAGGCGAAGTGAATTAGCTGGTCCAAAATGAAATAGAAAAATAAATAATAAACAACGAAAGAAATAAGTGTACAATAACAATGGGATCAAGTTTCGCTATTTCTTCACTTTCAAAAGTGTTTAAAGTGCTGTGCGAGGCCCACACCAATTAGAGGCCCTAGTCCGCTGCCTAGTTTACCAATGCTTAAACATGACTGTTAAACATGACTTTAAGAACTAATCAGCAAGTTAAATATTGAAATCGTTAACGTTTAGCGCTTTTGTAGTCGGATGTCCAAACATAGCGCGGCAGCATGTCAGAATTCAAAGCGAAATTGTTTCTTCAATATATATATTTCATCATGTTACCTGCTTTTAGAGCCTTAGAGAAATGTTACGGTTGGGGTGACGAATGGTTGTTTCATATAAGAAAACTATTAAAAAGTTAACTTTCTCAACCAAAGGACCTCGATATTCTTCACTGGAAAGACAACCCTGCATTTATAATCAAATATTTGCTTTTAATGAAACTAGAACGTAGAATATATACCTACTTAAATAAGACACCAAGAAAAAATGTGCGGACATTTTGATAGAAATGAGCTAAAGAAATGAGAACACTACAATGTGGGTATTGCCTTATTTAAAAATGTAAATAGAAATATAATGCTAAGAGCGGATACAATGAAGAGATCCCACCCCCCCTATACATATATATGATACGGCCAAAACCTATAACGAGGAGCAATTGTATGCATACTGCAAAAAATATCAATTATCGCTTCACATTGGCCGGCTAATGTGAATAATCTCGATGCCAAGAAATATTACACATGAATCTACAGCAATGATTCCCAAAGTGGTCTATATAGACCCCAAGGGGTCTACGAAGACTTCCAAGGGGTCTACGAAAGTTAAAAAGGGAATTGGGGGTCTATGAGATGTGCAAGGGGGTATACGATAAAGTATCTCAATTCAACATGTCTTGACTTTAATTTTGACAATTGGAATTTTTTTCATACACACATTTATGATTTGTACCTTAGAAAATCCTCAAAATTTTTATCCTACTGATTTAATGAAAAAAAATGTTTTATTTAATTTAATAACTATATTTAAATAGTGTAGTTATGTCAAGTTATAACTTTAACAAAAAGAAATGTATAACTGTACAGCGTTAAGTATTTGAAATTGAACTTCATTACTTCCTTGTCAATCAAGCGAGTGTTAATGTGCCTTTTTTATGATGCTATGAAACCAATTAAGCTGGAGGATCATTTGAGATGATGCCACCCTGATAAAAAGATAAAAGTTTGCAAAACTTTCAAACACTCAAAGATAAAGTTCAGAATACACCCACAAATCTCTCTTAGACCTGACATTGACAAGATGATTGTAGTAAAATACTGACAACCTGACACGATAGGAAATTATTGAGTTTACCACCCGTTGAAGAAATAGTAAAAACTCTTACACACGCTTATATCATTAAAAGAATTTCACGTTTGGGTTCTGTGGCCGGTGTCTTGTTTTGGGCCTCTTGATGAAGAATGCAATTTTGAAGACATGGTCGGCATTCTCTGATGACACTCCAAAAGGACAAATTTAAACGGTCCGAATTTTGAGCTTCCGGAACATATGTTTTCTCTTTATGATGTGTACGGTTCTGATGTGAAAAATTATAGGTGGTCGTATCGGGATAGTTTATTATAGGTGTCATCTTTCTTGTATATCGAATGAGAGCTTGTCCATTTCTTGTTTTTATAATTCACTATTAGTTTCGTCATTTTTTCCTGATAGAGTGCTATGTTCAAGTGTGTATTTGTTTTCTCACATTTGGCAAGTCAGTCAGCCTTCTATTTCCTTCTATTTAAACACTGGAGAACAGTGTTCTTGCTGTTGTTGAGCTTTACAAGGTCACACAGTATGTTTTGTACAAAATCTTTTGGATGTTCCTTCAGATTATGTGGATAAATAGCCCAAATCTCCCGACGGGAGATACGAGCAGGCAAGGTGACCACCGAACGTCAGTCCAGCATCATGAGTTGTTTATTTAGGAGGCATCAGAGTTTGTAAAGCTTTAAAGGACCATTTTTATATTGGTCAAGAAAAAATATAACTGTTTGGTGAATTTGGCTGATTGGCTAGCATGTTTGCTGTTAGCTCCAGTGCTCCTATTTCTTCTCTGTGGTTGTCATAGAGCTCATTAGTTACAATGAACTTATTTTTTAAATTATTTTTTCTCCATTGGGCCATTAAATGTGTATTCCAGCTCCTCCGTTTGTGGGGGCTTTCTGAGGACCATCCATGCAAACTCTGACTCATTGGTTGTTAGGGCAATGTATTTGTAGATTTCACTAAATTCTTGAGCTCTGTTGGAATGTAGTCAAATATTTCTTTCTTCTTTTGGAAGTCTTTGCAAACGACATATTTCTACAAACAACATATTTCTAGATACTGCTGGCTGAGTCAACCTTGTCTGGTAATGATGTATTTTTGTATTCAAATTATTGTGGCTAAAGAAATCCACGAAAAACTGCTCTTTGTGAAAACTTTTACAATGATACTTAAGGCACATTAATATTTAATGTTTTGAAGAACTACTTCATAAAATAACAAATCCCTATATGAAACATAATCTCCGTAGCACCCTTGTACCTTTAAAAACATAAAGTTTCCAATGTGTTTAGTGATTGTATGCTGTACGTGTTAACTGTGTTGAAATATGAATTTTGTTAATAAAAAAATATTTAAAAAAATATTTCAACTTAAAATGTAGTTTTAAATTACTTTTTCACTCCTCGTGTCACTGGTTAGAAATTATTTTAAAACAAAATGTGTAATTTGAAATTGGTGAATTTTCAAAAATTCAGTATAACTTAAGCAGGGGGTCTACGGAAAACCAGAAAATATGTCAAGGGGTCTACGAGACAAAAAAGTTTGGGAACCACTGATCTACAGCTACACCGCTTACCATGCACACCTGGCATCGGCCAGGGATCCCTTGACATTTCGTGGCTAGGCCGGCCAAAGTAGAATAAACAATTTTAATTTCATATACTTCGGATATTGGCCACACGGCCATGCCTTTTGGCGAAGGCTTTAGCCGTAACATATTCGTATATCAAAGCAGCACTAAAGAAACAGAGAGGGGCCATGGGGAACTTTTTTTTTTTCTATAATATTCTCTGTAATAAAAAAGTTGAAGCTAAGACATGGAGCCATAGGTGGCAAGCAACTTGCACCCCCCTCCCCCTGCAAAAAATCCTGCGGGCGCCCATGCAGACTTTTCACTTTTGAACTAATAAGCCTTCGTCAGTTTATGGATTAATCTAAACAGTAAACTTCATATAATCTGTGGGAGAGCTCTTACAACAATGTTAGCAATTTACATTTCAGCACAGTCTACTGAAAGTCCAAAAATTACAGTGCCAACGACTGCAGTATTCAGTGGATCATCTATTACACTATCCTGCGACAACATTCCCATGGGGTATCCAGAAGGATTAATTACATATACGGTTTGAACTTAAAGAGATATAGATTTGTTTATACTGTAAATTTTATACATTTTATAACATTATAATTAAAAATGCAAAAATCTTGTGTTTAAATAAAATTAAGCAATGATCTAATTGTATTGTCATCCCAAACGGGATCAATGGTCTAAAATTTACTTCTGATGTGTATCTATCTGTCTATCTATCTATCTATCTATCTATCTATCTATCTATCTATCTATCTATCTATCTATCTATCTATCTATCTATATCTATCTATCTATCTATCTATCTATCTATCTATCTATCTATCTATCTATCTATCTATCTATCTATCTATCTATCTATCTATCTGTCTGACTGATTAACTGTCTGTCTGTATGTCTGTCTGACTGTCTATCTATCTATAAAGAAAGAAAGAAAGACTGTCTAGAGGTTAAGTTCGCTTAGTGCGTTATCGCTAGGCGGTGGTGTCGGATCCAGAGTCACAGGTTCGAGCCTCGGTCTGCGCTATCCCTTATTTTCGTAGCATTTTCTCTCTCTCTCTCTTATTTTAACATCACATAGAAATATAGACACGTGTTGCCCCCCCCCCCTTCCCACCCCCACTATGCGTCTGCATAGCCCACAGACTTCATTTTTAAGTTCTTTAACATTCCATACATGAAACATCTTTTGTGTCAGCTTGCAAATACAAGCTGTCTTTCATGTATTATAACACCTAGGTATTTTGCGTTTTTAGTCTGTGTTACTTTGTTAGATGAATAAGGTATGTGGAATTAATTTAGCTTTTTTGTTACTCGTTTGTTTAGGTTGACGATAAATACTTATCTTATTCAAGAGTAACAATTGATGAGTCTACTGCTGGGAAAAACGTTGCATGCAATTTGACTAGTCCACATTTAGGTGTTACTTTTTCATACCCCACAAGTGCTGTCGGCAAACTGCCATCAATAGTCGGTAAGTAACTGTACAAATGTGAAATTTAGCAGTTAAATAATTCTCTGCTGCATAAAAAAGGTATCTGAGGGTGCTTTTTAAAATTATGTTTCCATGATTTTCGGAGTTACTGTCAAAGCTAGACTAGACTAGACTTAAATATGCATTGTCAGTGTACAAAGAAACTCTCCTCCCTTCTTTCTCTCTCTCTGTCACACACACACACACACACACAAATACACGCACTCTTTATATAGTAACAAAATAATGTTTTCCCTTTCGATTACTTACGTAGTGGATAGCTCAAAGTTGAAAATATAAATCTTCTCTTTGTTTCTACTTTGATTAGTATTCTCTCTAGCTCAGTGATGCTCCAAATATGGATCACGAAGCGAATCGTGGTGTTGTCTTGCCAGCCGAAGCATCATCAGACCAAAATGTAGAAAATCAAACAAGACAGGTCGATAAAATGTATCTATCCCTATGTTAGGGCTGTCAATCTTTCTACCTTGGATTTCATTCTATGCCATTCTTATATTCATTTTATTGATCTGTTCTCGTAAATAATAAAAGTGAATGTTTTAATTTGTACGTGACAGGAATCTACGGTTATATTTATCCTGTGAAATGTCCGCCGTGTCTTTAACTCTTTCTCTCCGTAATTATTTTTCCACGTTCCGATGGAATTTTTCATTTTGCTCATTTGTGTTTCACTACCCTGTTATGATTAAGCTTCAATAACTTTTTTGTTTGTTATCAGAAAATGTTATATTTGGTATTGAATTATAGGAGAATGCCTGCTCTTTTTATATAACAAAAATTAAAGTTTGTAAAACCAAAAATTAATTTCATTTAATGGGGTCAAATCAACGTTGGTATCGTCAGTTAGGAGAGAAAGAGTTAACGTAAAAAAAAAAGGTGCTTGCTATCAGTAATGGAAGAAATGTGTCAGGAAAAGAAGAATGCTGTTGAAGTCGTCACACTTTCTCGCTACACAATTAGAGGGCGCAAAAAAAAAATATAACAATAAAAAATATCCATTGAAAACTTACATCCATAACGTTTTCTGTTACCTCCGACACATATCTCTCAACTCTTTGAGCGGCACAAACATCAAGTTTTAAATCACAACAGTGCTGAGAGTACATAGTGGGTCCACCACTGGTGAACACCTGTTCAAAAAAAGTTTAATTCATCATTTGAGGATCTTTTTTTTCTTTGCGAGAAATTAGTGGGAGTGACCAATGAAGCTGTCAGAAATGTGGTGGGATGACACAGCGAACAGGCAGCAAGAGTTTAGAAAAGTTGCCAGTTCATTTCCTGTGGTAATGTGCTGAGGTTTTTGAAGTTCCCATTAAAGTTGATTTTCACTTCTGATAGAATTTCATTCTTATATTCTTCTGTAAATATTGAAACCTGCTTTTTTACCTGCCTGGGTGGACCACCTCGGGTGCCGATTTTGAGTTTGTGTTTAGACACAACCTATCTTAGTATCGTTGTTTTATTGTTATTTTTGCTGTTAGTATTATTAGTTATTGTTTATTAGTTAGTGATGAACTGTTTCATTTTGTTAAACTTGGTATTACATGACTTTTAAAGAGACATTTTGATACGATGTTTATACTTTGACAGATAGAATACAATATGTAACTGTTACTGGCAACGGTAATTATTTGGTATGCTCCACGACGCCAAAAATTGATTATGGACAAGCGTCTCATACCTACGCCTGGTTTGTAAGTTGCTTTTTTTCCTCTTAAACAAAACAGTAGACAAACTTATTGATTTCTTAATACAGTGTTTATCAAACTGGGGAATGCACAAGGGGCTGGGGGAGATTGACTTCATGCAAGGAGCGGGGTGAGAGGCCGGTCGATTCATTTAAATGTTTTATTGTTATTTTAACAATGAATCAATGTATTTTTAAAAAATCTAATGCAATGGCATTATTACACATATTTTTAAAAAATGCAGATATTTTTAGTTAGAAACGTTCTTTCATCTTCTAAAAAAGGACCTAATAAAATGTGTAAAGCTTGTCTTTTTTTTAGAGAGGTATCTACAACAATAATGACCCGGAGCTTTTTGAATTAGAAAAAAAGTTTGCCTTTCACTGGGACAGACCGAGGGCCTTTGTTCACTAGAAAATCATATTTGCTGTGTATTGATTCTTGTTTGTAAGTTAGCTGATACAAGGCAAAGTTAAGTCAATAAGAAAAACATTTTAAAAAAACATACTTTTTAAAACAACAAAGCTTTAATTAAGCGTTGTTTGGATCTGTCATGTCATTAAATTTGTAACAGATCAAGACAAACAATATTCAATCTTCGCGATTACAAATATTTTTACCAATTGTTTATGTTTAGCTAAATTTCATGCTTTTAGCTTTCTCAATACGGTGTGATCCTAATTACATGGCAGGAGCAGTTGGAGGGGGGGGGGGAAGAAGTGGGTATATGGGTGATTACTTCTTAACTATTCAGATGCATTTATTTTAAAAAGGTGACCTGAATTTGAACTCGAGGTCTAAGGCCTCCTCAGCTTCATCACGTCAATATTCCTCACCACTGTGCCAGGGAAATCGCCTATGAAAATAGTAGATTTTATAGTTATCTAATGTTTGTTTCAAACTTTTCTCTCTACAAAGTACAAAGGGGACAAATTCAACTGATACCTCTTGATCATTCAAGTACAATTTTTTTAATTGTTCGAGATACCAAACAAAATAAATAATTACCATTAGTTAATTAACTAATTGGTTAAATTGTTTTATTCTTGTGTTGTCAAGTAAAAGAAACAATTGTGCATAATTTCAGCTTGATCCGAGATTGGGTGCTGGAGAAATAAAGTGTACAAAACGTTTACCACATAGACAGACAAAATACAGACAGACAGAGTGAGTTAATATAAGTTTTGTATAAAGAATGTATAAGAGTCATCCAATTTACTTTTCAGGCAGATGGTCAAGTGCTTCTAGGTCAAACTAGCTCTAGCTACTCACCAGACTCCCAAGGAACTTCCATCTCGTGTTCTGTTCAACTATCTGGACAGCGGGCTGTTTCTTCTATCAATAAAATTATATCCATTGGTCAGTAGATTTTGTGATTCCTACAATGAGAAAAAAAAAAGCGATACAAAAAAATATAATTATAGGAGCCTAATAAAAAAAATGTAAAGATATATTTACATAAAATGAACGATCCTCGCATTGGAGGTAGTAGTTTAAAACATTATTTATCTACTTCCCTTGTCAAGCCAGGTCTTAGATGCGCAAAAATAAATAAAAATGTAAGAACTATAAATATTACATTACAAATGATAAAGAAGATTACAAAGAGACTAGGCTTATATCAAGTTTAGATCTAGACTATAGACTTATATATTATATCTAGACTGGAAACCGGAAATAAATTCTTATCCGCGATTGATAGATTCACAGACCTATACATTTATAGATTTTTATGTACGTAAACTTTTTTCAGGTTCTAAGGGGAGTCGCCCCAATCAAACTTTTCTGTCTTAGAAACGTAATGATCTTTTTTTTTAAAGTTTAGAAATAATGCAAAATCATTTCTTTTATATATATATATATGAAACAAAGCCATTTCCTGTTTGTTTCCATTAAGATAATGTTTCAAAATTCCTAGATGGAAATAATTCATGTTGATTTAAATCATCTTATGTACATTTAAATAGATGGATTACCTAGATCTTTCTAAATTATGTATCTAAAAATTTCAAAATAATAATTATGAAACGAGAGTACTCTTAATAGGGTTTGTTGGACTAGTCCGTTTCGTTTCTTTGATTAAAAAGTATTGGGCCGGAAGACGCTTTTTCCCTATATATCTTTGTATTTTTCAGTTCTCTTTTTTAATTAAACTGACATTATTATGCTATAATTTTAAGTGTACCTGATAGAGAAAAAAATTCTGCACAAAAATACGGGTAGTTGTGATCAAACCCGATAGAGGCTATAAAAAGAAAAGACCTGAAACTAGCGCGTGAAACTACACATTTACAGTACTTTATTTGATGAGTATTTTACCCAAGATCTGTGTTGTTTTTTTTAGGACTAGCTTATTTCATGTACCCGGCATTTTCCGATACACAATTTCATACACAAAATAATTGTTGAAAAAAAGTGTAGTGATTTTAAACTTTAAATGATTACTTAAAAAGGTGTTACTCTAATCAATTTTGAATATTGTTTTGTTATGAATGTCACTGTTTATTTTGTGTCTGTTCTAGTTTCTTAAATTTTTCTTGAGTAAAGGGGTCGTTTTTCTCCTAATGGGTATATCTGATTTCTCCAAGCAGCCTTTGTAAAATATTGGTCCTAAATAATGCTATGTTTATAAACGAAAAATCGCATGGCTGCATTGTGATGAATGTACGTGTTAGTTAAATATATTTTATATTACTAGGTAACTATAAATAACCGCATAAATAGACGTAAGTTTAATTTTTTTTCTGTTAGATAAAGTCAAATTTTTGTTTATATCCTAATTCTAAAAAGGAATAATAATAGAATTATACAGTAAAAATAATCACTAAGTTTTTCTTTTAATAGTTTTGAAAGTCTAAATGAGTTTGTGTTTTTGCAGATGCACACAAGCTACACTATGAGTCAGTCCATCTCTTCTAATTGTTTAGAAATTAGTGTAAAAATGTGGGCTTCGATATTTTTAGCCTGAATTTAAGAAGTTACAAACTTCAAACAACTAATATATTGCCTTCCATAAAACTTTGTACTTATAAAATAAATTTATCCAATGCTCGAAATCCTGCTTGTATACTTATGCCCTATTTAAACCGATCCGGTATCAATGTATTAAGTAGCAATAAAAAATTAAATGAAAGAAGATTGAGATATACATATATTTTTGTGACGGTACGCACCGGTACGGGTAACCGGCACCTTTTATTAATGTCGGGAAAAATGAGTACTTATCTTGTAATTCAACGTTAATTGTTAATTTATTATTAGTTGAAAGTTAGGCTATCTATCACTGAGTACCGAAGCCTCTTTTTTATTTTTACAAAAAAAAAAAAAAGCACTTTATATACTTTCAGCCGACATGCCGTATTATTAAAAACACCTCTATGTGAACTTCTCAATCATCTAGAGTCTTAGACAGTCATTATTTTAGACTAGATTTAAGTAGAGTCTAGATCTAGATTTAGTAGGCTTATTATTATAAAAAAAATAATTAGTCATTATAGACATCATTTTATTATTAGGTCTAGGCATTGAAAAGTAATTCTATTAATAAACTATAATGGATCTAAGTCTAAGTACTAACTTATTAAATAAGTCATTATAAGTAGAAGTATTATAATGAATATTGTATAGATCTAGATTATAGATAGATCTATAGATATATCTCTAGTTTAGTAGATTAAGTATAGAGTATAGTAAACGTATCATGGGCGTAGCCAGGATTTTTTTTCGGGGAGGGTTTTGGGGGGGGGGAATTCCCCATCCCGACCCCCCCCCTTCAGCGGAAAAAATTATATATATATATATATATATATATGTGTGTGTGTGTGTACATGATTAATCTTTATTACATTCTGACCCTTTCGGAAGACGTTTATTGTTTATTGTAGACTCCCCACCCTTGCTAGCAAGGGGGTCTGGGGGAGTTCGCAGCCCTCCCCCAGCGCGGGGCGAAGCCCCGCCGCCGAGCACTATTTCTGGTATTGAAAGCCAACAAAATGCATATTCTGAGGTATCTACAGTGCATTATCTTGCTATTAAAAAATTTTATTTCAAAAACCTAATGTGCTATTCTCACTGACTTAGAGCCTCTCGCGCCGTTCGGCGCATTTTCCGGCAAGCTGTTTCCGCAACTCTTATTTTGCGTAATTCATTTTGTGTGAGAACATGTCCCGCAAAAACCTCATGCGACGCTCTGTCACAACCTTACTAAGGATTCGACTCCCAGTTCGGCATATGATTTCTTTGATTTAGACCCGATCTCTATGACTGACTCCTAAAATCTGTCTTAGCCATCTTTGTTGAGACTATTCACACTTTATTAATGGAGCCCAAGCCACTGGTAGAAATTTGTAACCTTTCTTGACTACGCTCTTGGAATTACATGCCTGTATTTCGCTTTAGATTTTATATCGAAAAGGAAAGTTTTTTCGTCAAATCATCTGTTGAGGGGTTTTAAACTAAGAAATCTCTGGAGTTTTTTTGTTTTGTTTTTAATTCAAAACCCCATTTAGCTACGATCTTAGAATTTGGTGACTGTAGTTTGCTTTAAAATAATATTGAAGAGAGAGGTTTTCAACTCTAAACGCTCTGTATGGGAATTTTAAACTCAAAACCATCTGGAGGGGTTTTAAACCCCAACTGGAGGGGGTGGGGGGTTTAAACTCAAAACCCCTTTGGCTACGCTCATAGAATTTTGAGTGTGTAATTTGCTTTTTTTATATTGAAGATGGGGTTTATCGTAAATTTTGTAGGGGGTTTTTAAACTCAAAGCCCCCTGGTAGAGGGATTTGTATCTCAAAACCCCCTGATAGGGTTTTTTAAAATCTCAAAACCCCCTGGTAGGGGAATTTCAAATCAAAACCCCCTGGTAGAGGGTTTGTAACTCAAAACTGCATCGGCTGTGCTGTGGTAAGTGATGATTTAGTATTAAAATCTCACATAAAATAAACAAATGAAAGCAAAAATCAGTCACTTAATTCCGTCTCCCCCCCCCCTGAGGGGGGGGGATTTCATTTCGGGGGGGGTTTGAACCCCAAGAACCCCCCCCCCCCCTGGCTACGCCCATGAAACGTATTACAGTATTATTAGATCTATGTCTTATGTCTATATCTAATAATCTAATAATTAAAAAAACTTTAGTCTTTATTAATATCTAGACTTTTTTTCTAATAAAAACTGACTATAGGCATAGCATTGGCTAGACTCGGCAATCTAGTCTCAAGATAGAATCTATACTATTACTAGATCTATTCGATTTTTATATATGGATCTAGACTAGAATTAGATTATAGATCTAAATATACTAATGGAGAGATGATATGAGGTGTTAGATAATAGCGTTGCACAAGAAACAAACCTGGGTTTTTCTAAACTCTAATACTTGGTATGTAATAGTAAAACAGCACCTACCTAAATAAATCGTAACTAGCAATCAAAAACCTATATTTGTTGTAGTATATATAGGTCTGTGGTTGTATTTTATATAGCCTTCGTAACTTTTTCTATAGAGAAATGACTTTTGTAATTTCTTTTACTGAAAATTGGGCTATTCGCGTCTGACACATATGTAATTTTTATGTTCAGCAACAAACCCTATTTTGATGTTCAATTACTAGATCTAGATCTAAAAATTAAATTATATGTTACATAGGTTAGGGTTGAAAAAAACAACAACTTCACTTCTTATAACTACTTGACAAAACAACGCTTTGTTTCAACTTTAAAAAAAAAAGGTAAATTTTTTGTAGTGTTAAAGGAACCCTATGCACAGTCTAAATATAAGTATGTATAAGTCTATGCTCTATTCATTTAAGAGTTTAATAAATTAATGGTCAAGAACATTTTGCACATCATCATCTAAGTTTAGATCTAAGCTAAGCTATTATTAGGATGTTTAGTAGATTTATTCATTTGCTTAATGTGTGCGATAGGAAATATCTTTATTAATTGATTTCGTTTTGCGCAACTTTCTGGCTTAGAAAATGTGCTTATATTCCTTCAGGTAGGGCTGTGATTTCAACCAATATTAGAAAACCCTTAGTAAGCCAGCGTGTCATACTGACCTGTGCTGGCGTTAATTCTGGAACTGTCACATACAGATGGGAGAAAGACTCCAAACCTATTCCTCGTCAGTTTGACAGGAAACTTCAACTTGACAATATTCAAAAGGAAGAAAGTGGATATTACAGTTGTTATGCTAACAAGGATAATTACTATTCGTATAGCTCCTTATATATAGGTGTTTCAGGTAAGCATATTTATAAATAATTGCATTTTAGTTTTATAACAATATTTTAAAATTTGATAAAGATAAGACATTTATCAACAGTATGTAGTAAAAAAAAAACAACCTGCGATTCAAACTTTATTTTGACATTTTATTCTCTAAAACCAAGATATTGATGACATGATTTAATTCATTATATAAACAAACAACACATATAGATTTAAAAAAATGTTACATTAAATAACTCAAAGAATTTTAATTTGAAAACTCAAACAGCATGAAAACGTTAATTTTAAAGTTTCAAAAAATTAATTAAAACAAATAATTAAGTTTGGCTATTGATCTCATGTACTACGATTCTATAGGAAACATTTTTTTAAAGCAATTCATTTAGTGTAGAGTTCAATAAGTCAAAAAATTATTTTATTTTAGTTGTTTGTCTTCTGTTAATATATCTTAGATTCTATCACAAAACCAATTATCAATGTCATTGGCGAGTTTGGAACTGTCAATAGACTAGGTGAGAATGGCAACTATTGGCTAGCATGTTACAGTGAGTCTGCTTCCGACGGAATGACCTATGAGTGGACAGTGTAAGTAATGTCAGTTTGTATTTAAGTAGTAATCAGACATATTTTGGATAAAGAAATTACAATGTATTTTGTTTTGAGTATTTCGGATGTTCCTACAGACTTAAAGATAATTACATTCTAGCCCAAATCTCCCGCTTGACGGCGGAGGGGGGAGGGGATGGCGGCGGTCAATGCTCAATCACGGGACCATTGTGACCAGTCTAGCGCATATCACAAGACAGATAGAACATTAAAAAATGTTCAGATTTTAGCAGGAATGTTCTAATCACGGAGTGTTTACTACTAATAATTAATTAAACTTTTAAACATAATAAAAGGATATTTAAATTCAACTTATTCTATATTTAGGGTCAGGGCCGGTCCTAACAATTGCGGGGCCCTATGCGAAACTGATTGCGCGGGGCCTAGTCTGGGTGGGAATAAGGATAATAAGTGAAAATTAAGATTTTGTATTAGAACAAAATTCGACTTTGCATTTTATTCATTGTTTACTAAGTACAAAAATTGCGATCAAATTAACTTTACTTTACGAACCTTGCAACCTATGGCATATTTATTATATTTATATGCCATTGACTATAAAAGTAAATAAGGCATTGAAACTTTCGGTTTAGGTGAAAACTCGTCCGATTATTACATTTTATTACATAAAAACTGACGATTCCCTTTTTTTTATCGCACGTAGCATTGGCGTTTTCCGTAATAAATGACACCCACAAATGACAATTTTGTCAATTTTCAGGAGATTTTTATGAGTTTTCAGGAGATTTTAATAAATGCAGGACATTTCTAGGAATATTTCGTATATATTTTGCAATTTAATAATTACACAATGAATTAGCGCGGGACCTATGAAAGCGCGGGGCCCACAGCGAACGCATACGTTGCAATGGCGTAAGACCGGCCCTGTTTAGGGTCAAACTTTTACCTGCAATATATGTAGACTAAGCCTGTATTTACATTGGAAACAAAAAATGAAGCTCTGTTCATAAATTTGTTTTTCTTGTGAATTATATGACATTTGATTTTGAATGCAACTCTTAATTAAGACCTTTTTCCCCATTTCATTGATATTCTGAATGATCAAGTGATACACGTTTTCGATTTTGTATAGTAACGGAATAAAATCTTCCGTCACGGACAAGTTTTACAGCCTACCATCAGTATCTAGCTCTGACAACGGTGACTACGTGTGCAAAGCTAAATACAAATCTTTGACGAGTGATGACAGTGATCCCAAAACACTGACTGTCACAGGTACTTTGATGAAACTTCCAGATTATATCAAAGCTCATATTAACTCTGTCTGTCTGGTAAATCAAGCTGAAATTTTGCACAATTATTTATTTTATCTGAAAACACAAGAATACATAAACAATTTTAACGATTCGGTTAATTAACTATTGGTAATAAATTATTATGTTTGTATACCCGCCACATCAAATAGCTCAACTCCTTCCATTTACGCTGTCTAAGGTGCATTGGTCTGACCACATAGCAGATACTGAAATCCTACACTTGTCTAACATGATGAAAAGTATCCAAGCCACAGTAAAAAGATCACGCTTTTGCTGGATGGGATATAGAAGTGAAGCTAGGTGCTGAAACAAATGATGATATATACATATTAAACATAAATGAACAGCAGCACCAGGGACCAAGTTTTTAAATGACAGAAAGTAGTGAATTAAAATTAAAATGCGACAAAATTAAGGGACTGCGCCTACCAAGGCTCGAACCAGTGGCCCTGTAAACGACAACACTGCCTAGCGATAACGCACTAAGCGAACTTAACCTCTAGACCATCGGAATGTCCAAATAAAATTTTTCTGGTCCAGAGTCATTTAACTCGTATGCAAATTACCACCCCAATGGTCAATTGTCACATGCCCTAGCTAGCTCCTCCCCCACCTCACCACATCTGTTCACCAACAACTTCAATAGAGCCGACATAGACAGCCGTTAGGCATGTATTAGACAAACAATGGCTCTATTAAATGGTGTATCTCTCATAATGACATAACATTGCATTATGCAGGAAAGCGCTTCCAGGGGGGTCAATACAAGTGATATAAAGACACTCTGACCGAGCTCCTTCAAGGAGTGTGATATTGACATTTAAATTAGATTCTTTGTAGGTAGATAGCTGACGTCCTCTACTTAGTAAGAAAGTATTTCTTTGTTTCACTTTAAAAAGTTACAAAGTAACGTGATTGGTTTCAGCCCCTGGTATACTGTGTTATGAAGACAGTTTTTGCCTTTTCCCCTATGGTGGCTATACAGGCAAATGCGACGAAACTGAGAGATGTGAGTGCTCCGATGGCTACTCAAAGCGAGGGAACTTGTGTTCAGGTAACGCTAACTTTATTACCAATAAAAAGTATATGTAAGGGTTATGTCAAGACTTGTCAGTCAGTTGCTTATTAGATTTAAAATTAAATCATCAAATAGAGAGCTAAAATTAAGTCAACCCGCTAACCAAGCAACAAAAAATTAAAATATTTAGATGATAATAAAGACAGTAAGATTCAGGGCTGGTCTTTGGCCGATTTGACCGATTGCTCCAAAATTGGACACTGTTATCAGCACTGTCTGTCTGTCTGGTAAAAAGAAGGAACATGTTTTTTACTTCCATTTCCTATTCTCAGATCAGGTTAAAACTTTGCACAATGATTCAATAAACCTGACACAAAATAAATCAATAAAAAATTAATTAACTACTTAATTATTACCTAATTATTGGTGTTTACTTAATGAGAAATGTGGATGTATATATGGATTTAACCCCATTTTATGTTTTGACACGTTTTTTCTCCCACTTCCCATTTTAGTTTGAGTTAGTAGGTCTACTTATTAATTAATTTTATTTTATATAGTAGAAAGGGAGCTAAACCCTGTAATTTTCAGATAAATGATAGCAATAAGCTTTGTTTAAAAAATTATTTTTTTTCTATTGCTTGTTTTTATTTTTGAAGCTCGTATCCTTCTGTTGAACTCTGGTAAGGGTTCGAGTCTCACACACATAAAATAATGACAGCACCATGGACCTAAGTTTTGTGTCACCTTTGAAAAAAAAATATAGTAGGCCTATAATAAAAGTAATAAAGAGTTTGTCGCATAATTATTGAAAATACTTGTTGACAATACAGAAGAAATTTGTCTGATATATAACAAATTAAATTGTACTTTTTTTTTCTTTTCCAGAAGCTTCTGTGACAGTTATAAGTTCCACGGTTCTCATTGCAGTGGGAGTTCTTTACTCCAGATTTGTGGATCTATAAAGTAGAAAAAAGATTCGCCTATCACATGCTCATGTTGACATCTTTCTACTACAGTTATATCAGATGATAAGTACCAATTATAGGGCTTTTAAAGACAAAGTAAACCGACAACCTTGACATCAACAACTCTAAAAACTTGTGGTTTTCAAAAATTAGAAATTATGTATATTCAGCCTTTCTCCATTACTGTTTACTAATAAAAGTAAACAGTTTTTGTAACCTTTGCATTCAAACGGACTTACAATAAATAAACATTAACAAGAAAGAAAGAAACAGTGTCAAACCTTGTTCAAGCTGAAAGCAATACAAATACTTCAATTTAGAAAATGTTTAATTAATTAATCCGTCAAATGTGTACATTTTATTTCTTAACTTTTGCACCATATAGACTAGATTTACGACATTGATGTTATTGAGCCGTATACTTTTTAAAAACACAATTATATAACGTGTTATAAGCCTAGGTAGTAAACATGTTGATAAGTTCTAAATGAAAGAAGTTATGTATGGCGTGATTAAGCTGTATGTATTTAAAATCTGGCACATGATTTCAGCGGGTACGAGCAATAATGCTGTAAATGTAAACAGAGTTGAAGCTAGGTGCTGAAACAAATAATAACATAACAAATAACAGCACCAGGGACCAAGTTTTTAAGAGAGAAAGTAGTGAATTAAAATGCTACGAAAATAAGGGCATGCGCCGACCGAGGCTCAAACATTTATTTTAAAATATATTTATTGCCTTTTTTTATTACTAATATTCCATCGGTATTTTTTAATCTCATTTAGTGTTATCAGCCTCTTAAGTTTTATTCAACATTCGACTTTTAAATATTTTATTGACATCTGCTCAAATTATACATTTATGACTAAATGCTAAAGAAGGCAACATAGATGGTATTTGTGTATAATGATAATAGATCTTAAGTAGTTTTTATATCCTTTTTTTATTGAACATACTCCTTCGTGATAATTCATCCTGAAATCTCATCTTTTTTATATTCAATAACCATTATATAATAGAAATGATTTTTTTTTAGCTTTGCGAAAAAGTAAATGTAATATTTTTAAATATTATGTGTTAATTTGAAAATCAATATATCAGAGTTTTAAAAGATTGTTTTCTTTATTATACTCTTTCGTAATATGTTTTTTTTCCTTCTGTTACATTGAAATTCATTATCAGAAACGCTACCAACACCTTCTGTTTTTATTCTAATACCATAGTGTAGTTTGTTTCTATGGCCCACTGTTAGAGTTACATAGAGTGTCCGTGTGACCAAACATCTTCTACTTTCCCCATTACAGCTGGGTAGACTCACAGGTCTCTTAAAGATCTCGAAAAAAAAATCGTCTTCACAAGAATTCGAACCCGACACCACTCGGCTCTGTACCACTCGACCACCGCGCCTCCAGAGTAGAGTGGGAAAAAATCCACGAAATCAATCATGTGAAAAACAAAATAAAGTTAAAATTAACTGAATTGATTATGTCCCTTGCACCGGTATAATACAGCTTAACAATCAAGAGTAACATCAAGAAAACATCATATGTGATATTACAAAAAGATATCAGTAGTTACTTCCCTTTGTCTATTTAAATTAGATTTTTTTTCCTTTTATTTTAACAATAAATATTTTCACATACCAAGAACTTGTTAACACATTAATTCACGAATTTAAACTTCTGAACTCTGTTATAATATATATCCATAAATATGTGTCAGCTTTAAAGTCAAATGATTATTAATCGTAAAATTTTTGCATAGAGTTTTTTAAACAAGAGAGGATGAAGATCAGAGGCGGACTGGCTATATGGGCAAACGGGCCGGTCTGGTCGCGACCAAAGAATTTTTTTTTCAATGCAGACAACTTAAAAAAAATGGCAGCAGCAAGACACAAGTTTCTCGAACAAGTTTTTTTTTACATATAATTTTGTTTGAAATTCAATAAGAATACATAAAAATACACTATACACTGTACGTATTATCATTTGCAAATCATTAGATCGTACTTTTGGCTATGTACGAGCGGCATGGTCTTCAACACTGCTTTGATGTCCTCGAGGTTGTGTTTGGCCTAATTATTTTGCTGGTCGGCATGGTATCACATACAGCCGCAAAATTGCAAACCACACAACTTATTCAATGGATATAGAGTTCCACTTTCTGTGATTGGTAGAGAAATAGCAAACACTCTTATATGTTTATTTTCAATAACACAGATATAAAAATACTACACTTAAACTTACGAAAAAAAAAAGCAGAAAGAAACATAAAGAAGCTTTAGCCACAGTTATACCTGATATCAGTACCTCAACCAGCCAGACAGATCAAGACATCGTTGAGTTTGCGGTCAAAGCCTGTTGCTTTTGACATTATAGACCCCTGTCTGCCAGTACCTACGAGGGGGGAAACTTGATCTCTTTACCCAGGCGTTTAACCTGAACTGAACATGTAGAACCTTGTAGGAGGATAGCGAATGCCATAAAATCCACTAACAAGCAGACGACTTTCCAGCTGCCAAGACCAGAGAAGCCCTGTGATGGTTAAGAAAACTTAGTAAAATCTGAAGAGGAAGGGACCGACCTGAATTCGAACTCATGGCTCACGACTCCTCGTGACGACGTGCTAACCATTCTGCTAGTGAAGTACTTATTTCTAGAGAAGATTGTATTGTTATATATTGTTTGTTTCCATTTAGAGCGGCGACCTTTAAAGGGGACTAGT
The DNA here is from genome assembly GCF_947242115.1 of Biomphalaria glabrata. Taxonomy (NCBI): domain Eukaryota; kingdom Metazoa; phylum Mollusca; class Gastropoda; family Planorbidae; genus Biomphalaria; species Biomphalaria glabrata. The sequence continues at coordinate 34,864,832 of NC_074720.1, forward strand.
TTCGCTTATACCACCAGTTCAGTCAAGTATAATTTCTTTTCCTTGTTCCAGATACCAAACAAAATAATAAAAAAATAAAATAATTAATTACTAATTGGTTAATTCTTTTATTGATTTTTGTGTTATCAGGTAAAAGAGATAACCGCGCGAAATTTTAGCTTGATCCGAGAATGGGTGTCGGAGATTTAAGATGAGCAAACCTTTTACCATACAGACCGAGTGAGTCGATATAAGCTTTGTAAAAAAGGTGTCTACATTTAGTCCTCCCTTGTCTACACACTCATTTCCCTAGGGAATAGCTCCACTCCTTCCATCTACGCTGTCTAAGATTCATTGGTCTGACCACATAGCAGATACTGAAATCCTACACTTGTCTAACATGATGAAAAGTATCCATGTCACAGTACAAACATCACGCTTTCGTTGGACGGGACACGTATTCCGTATGCCGGACAATCGCCTTCCCAAACGACTTCTGTACGGGAAGTTGTGTGCAGGAAAGCGCTCCCAGGGGGGTCAAGACAAGCGATATAAAGACACTCTGAAGAGCTACTTCAATCAGTGTGATATTGACATTTAAATTAGATTCTTTGTAGGTAGATAGCTGACGTCCTCTACTTTTTAAGAACGTATTTCTTTGTTTCACTTTAAAAAGTTACAGAGTAACGTGATTGTTTTCAGCCCCTGGTATACTGTGTTATGAAGACACTGTCTGCCTTTTCCCCTATGGTGGCTATACAGGCAAATGCGAAGAAACTGATGTGAGTGCTCCGATGGCTACTCGTGGTTCTGAAGAAAGCTGGATAAGATGGTGTTAAAAAAGTAGATAAGAATGACCTCACATAGAATGTGTATCGCGTTACGTTTTATTGTCATATTTTTAATATAATTGACTTCTAGAACGAGACTGTAAGAGAGAGGGGGAGAGAGAAAGACAAAGATTGAGAGAGTGTGGGAGAACGAATCAGGATAAAAGGAAGTAGGTGAGACGAGAAGGCGCGATACAGAAGAGCCAGAGTCTGAAGAGGAAATGAGGTAAGAAGGAAATAGAAAAGAAGAGAGACTTATATAGAAGGAAAAAGATAAGGAGATGGAAAGAGAGATGAGGAATTAGGGAACTGGAAAATGGAGAGAAAGCCAAAGAGGGGAAAGAGATACAGATGAGAAAGCTGTTGAAAGAGTAGGAAGAAATAGAGAGGTATAGACAAACGACGATATAGGGAGAGACATGGGCGTAGCTTGGAATTCTCCATCACTTAGGGTCCCGAGTGGCATGACCTCTTTGGGGGCTCCTGCATTTTGCATAATATTTAATGTAAAAAGAAAACACTCATTTGGGGACCTCCCTCAAGTGGGGACCCGGGGGAATTTTCGAATTCTCCCCCTCCGCCCCCCACCCGAGCTACGCCACTAGGAGTAGAAAAATAGAGTGAGCGGGTAGTCTACTTCCTTAAATATTTTTTTTTAAGTTTAAAAATTTGTCGTAAGCAATACACATCGGTAACATAGCTAGACTTGTAATGTTATCCATGCTTCATCAATCATCACATTCTATTCCTCCCCAGCGCGACTCTCTCACCTTCCCACACTCCCACACACCAGTTACACCCTGAAAGTCAACAGATCTCTTGACTTATCCCCTGAGCGTGTCCTAGAAAGAAAAACCAGAGCATTATGAGTTTTTTATTTTTTTAAATTTGTGTTTATTCAACCGTGACATTGGGAAATACCTGGTTTCTATGTTCTTTTGTGTGTGTGTGTATGTATGTGTGTGTGTATTTTGTGTATGTACCTTTTGATAAAGCGTGTACAAAAGAGGTTTAAAAAAAAAGCCTTGTTTCCGTTTCCTGATATTGCACATTTCACATTAGGTCAAGGTGTTGCGTGACGTCTCAATGTTCAACGAAAAAAAAAAAAACAACAACTAAAAAATAACAGGTAACAGTTCTAAGCACACAAAGAAGATGTTTATATTTAAATTATTGCTTCATCTAACTTTAATAATATACAGTAAGGACCAATCGCTGTTTACTGTCTTGTTTTATCTAAAACATACACTTAGCATATAGAAAGAGAGGAGAAAGAAATAGAGAAAGAGAGTGAGAGAGAAAGAATTAGGTTTGACATCTAGGTTTAGGCACCACCTCTATTGTTAATTGTGACGATTATCAGTTTTTGAGTGTTTCGATGTGAAGATGTCTTGGTGTTACGATGAGATTGTGTTGATCAGACAATGCGTTATACTATAACTTAGTGTAGATTTATATTTTAAACAATTTACAGAACACTCGAATAAGATCATCATGCCGGAGATTCAAATAACTTGGAATCACTTGAATAAAATACACACTGTACAACAAACTTAAACAAGTTTACTACCTTCATTCAAGCTCATAACTACAACTAGATTTACAAATGGTTCAGATTCTACAACTCAAACTACAACTGACTTTTTCTTTATTCTTCCACAACTTTTTATCGGCGAACAAGCCACGCCTTTCACCCCGCTAAATCTACGCTTCATTTGTGTTCTTTGAATCCCTTCTTTTCCAAGAAAGCTGCAAGATCCCGTCGGCAATCAACCATAACGTTGCTATGGAGTAATGGAGATGGTAGCAGAAAACTAAAAATAAACTAGGCTGGTTTATTCTACGTGACTGTAATTAATTATTATTAATCGTACTAGACAGCTGTGGTTGCTGAATTAATCCCCTTGTGGTCTTGAGCCCTGAGTGAATATTTTCTAAGCATTAAAAAAAAACGATAATGTAAACATTCACCAAGATACCTCCCTTCTTCCCTGCCACTTTCAAAACTGGTCCAGACAAAGAATAAGATCATAGCGCATTGAGAAAAGTGAAGAAAAACAATTGGTAAAAATATTTCTAACCTCAAAGATTTATTATGTCTTGGTCAATCATACATATTATTGCACGACTAAGTCAAGCTGATACAATTAAACTTCGTGTAAGCTATGTGTTTTAAAAAAAGTATTTTTATGTTTTTCTTCTTTTATTCTTGTAAATGTTTTCGGCCATGCTCTGATACCAGCAAAAGTAAATGATACACTCTCTATAAGTTGTTCCATAATCTAAAGGAGCTGTTACAAAACTTATATCAACTCACTCTATTTGTCTGTCTGTCTGTCTATGTGTCTGTTTGTCTGGTAAAAAGGTTGAAAATGTTTTTCTCCCTTTACCCATTTTCGGATGAGGTTAAAACTTTGCACATTCATTCATTGAACCAGGCAAGGCAATCTAAAAAAGATAAACAATTAGTAAATTAATTAATTATTGGTGATACATTATTATTTTATAGCGGTCCCGAAAGATGAAAAGTCGCTATTAGTTTTGTGTGGAATGTCTGTCCATACGTCTGTCTCGTACACTAGAAAAGATAGTGAAAATCCGACATCATAATATTTTAGTCCATTCAAAGTTCTGATGCAACTGCTACTTTTTTCTTTTCTAAAATCGAAATAAATATTTTTTTAAATTACTTACAGTTTTTTTTCATAAAAATACACCACTTTTACAACTATTCACTATTAATAGTAACAAACACAGGGGGCTCTATATAGACTCTAAAGTCAAAAAAAAATTTTTGTTTTTATATTTGTATTGCTAAGTTATGTAAGTTCTGTCACACTACATTTACACAAAATAAATGTTTATTTGTTAAAGAAAAAAAACTTTTAAGTATGCATAAAAGTTGGACTTATATTTAACAACAATTAATAAGTAGTTTTTCATCTTATCGCGTTAATTGCAAAGTGATGATATACAATTATATCGCTAAACTAAAGGCCTTTTTTTTACGGAAATGTTTTTATCTTAAGCATTTGAATAAGAGATTGACCCTTTACAAAACAATTAGATCAATTAGATATTCATTATAAGACATCACTTAGGCCAGGTTCACATCTAGCCTCACATCCACTTTCACCTATCCTTTGGTCTGCTGAACTGCTATGGCACTACACAAGATCTGTCAACCTTCTTCTTCCATTCTGTTGTGTCATTTGTCTTTGATAGAATTTCTTTCTGATGTTCTTTCTGAAAATATTGAAACCTGCCTTTTTACCTGCCAGGGTGGACTACTTCGGGGGCTGGTTTTGAGTTTGTGTTTCCACACAAACTGTCTTCTCAACAAGAGAAATAATTGCTATCAAATGAGAGCTTTGGATGTATATATGGATTTAATCACATCATGAATTTGTGATAAGCTTTTTCTCCCAATTCCCATTCTCGAATCAAGGTGAAATTTTGGATAATTATTCATAGTTGATGACAATACATGAATTAGTACAAAAATGAACAAATTAAATAATCAATTAGTACTAAGTAATTAATTTTGTTTTATATAGCAGAAAAGGAGCTAACATCTGCCATTTTTAGATTAATATCAGTAATTAGCGTTTTTTTTCTCTTAGATAAGCTTTGTATTTTTAAAACGTTATCTTTCTTTTTCTATTGCTTTCTTTTGCTTTCAATGGTTTTGAATGTTTTGTTCAGAATATAAAGGTATAAAATTCTAGACCCTATTCACGTAGGACGGTGGGGGGGGGGGACGGCAGTAGACAGGGTTCCAACCAGGGACTATCAAGAAGATAGTTTAGGGCGCATACAACACGACCAGGCAGCCTGCCAATTACACGTTAACATATCATTTAAATATATTTCATTAATCTCCTTTCTGTAATATTCTTACTCTTAAGAATGAGTATCGAATAAATAAATAATCACAATTTCTCCGATTCTCAATGAATGCAGTGTTTTGAATGACTACGCAAACCAACATTCTAGCTGCATATTTGGCCAAAGTACTAAAACATTCACATTGAGTCCACAGTCTTTGAGTTGGCAATTTTTTCGTTATGGTGCATTGTTAAAGGTTAGCAACAACATACACATTTAAATTTAGAAGCTTTTATTGTTTATTCCGACACTATCCTAGAGATCCATGGTAACAATGTAAACAGCAACATAAAAAGTTTTCAGTAACTGTAAAGAGTTTTTACAATAAGGAAACAAAGCACTAACTTCCACTTTATACAGTACTAAAAGGGTTGTTAGCTCAGGAAGACATTTAGGTCACTACTTTAAGTTCGTTCGTTTTGTCAAGTACTTTATTCAAAAAGTCTTGACTTTTTATGTTCTGCAGTAGCAGCGATCAAACAAAACATCCCAGCGGCTGGGTTACCTGATAATAGTCTTAGCTATTCAAGTATTGTTTTCCCTTCAAAGTGGGTTTATGAAGAGAGACAACTCTTACTTTTTTTATAGCAAATAAGGACAGATTATCTTTCTTTGTGTTCAGTATGAAAACGACTTGATCGTTTGGTTTGAGTTCATGTTGAAGCGAGATTTGGTGCAAATTAGGAATTCAAAATTCCCGCCTCACATCAGACGTCTTCAGAATAACAGCACGAGATGTGGCGTTCTTGTTTTTCAAGTGTGACTCTAAATACTGACACGAAATGATAGCCCTATATTAAATCACTATTTTGAAATAATGCTTAAGTAAAAGTTTCTTTTCAGACCTTGCCATCGATATCAACGAGGGTGTCATGTGGCCAGCCTTTACTTTTCCCCCAACTATTGTCAGGTACCAACTATTGTCAGCTGGGTGGATTCAGAGGCGTCCAATTATTCCGAAACAAATAATCCCAGTCTTCAACAGGATTCGAACCCGGGAATTCTTGTTCAGAATCCAAGCGCTTTACCTCTCAGCCACCGCGTCTCCTATTCATCTCAATAGGATAATGAAAAGTTGTTAAAATAAACAGTTCAGAAGTTTCTTAGTTTTGTACATGAGGACAGTGTGAGCTAATAGTGGGTATAGGAAACAAAATACAAGAACAAAATCATAAGAGGATAGCACCAATGAAAGGAGAAGCTTAACGCAACACAACACTATAGATTCGGCAATTTGTACAACGAATGGCAGAACTCTAGTCCATCGCTGGCTTCAGTGTAGACTCAATCTATAAATACAATCTCATCACTAGCCCGCAGCTGGCTCCAGTGTAGACTCAATCTATAAATACAATCTCATCACTAGCCCACAGCTGGCTCCAGTGTAGACTCAATCTATAAATACAATCTCATCACTAGCCAGCAGCTGGCTCCAAAGTTCAGTGTAGACTCAATCTACAAATACATCTCATCACTAGCCAGCAGCTGGCTCCAAAGTCCAGTGTAGACTCAATCTATAAATACAATCTCATCACTAGTCAGCAGCTGGCTCCAAAGTTCAGTGTAGACTCAATCTACAAATACAATCTCATCACTAGCCCGCAACTGGCTCCATTGTAGTCTCAATGTACAAATACAATCACATCACTAGCCTCCTATAGAGATGCAAGAAAGACAGCTTGGAAGATCTAATCTACCAAACTGTGGCAGTAAAACAAATGGGAAAAGCAGTAATGCTCTAGTTGCTAAACAGGGGTAAAGAGACCAATCGCAAAGAATCATTTATTAAACACTGAACCAAAATCTTCAAATACAAAAACAAAACCTAATAAGATCCTCAAAAAGACACAAAGATAAATGCACATTCCTGGTTCCATATGCTGGGACAAATATGTAGAAATGCTCATTCTTCCCTAGTGCATGAAATGGGTTGCCTGAGCCAGCCAGGAAAACCAGTGACTTGGCAGAATTTAAGTCATTAGTTAACATGCATGACTAGATGCATGAATCCTAGGACTTTATCATCTTCGTTTTGGAAGTAACGTCTGTATTATATAAGATAAGATAAGAAACACAGAGACAACACAATCAATATCAGCTTAATGAAAGAGGCTTCATTAACTAAAAATACAAATGAAACAACGAAGATGCGTTCGAAAATGGTGCACATATCACAAAACATGATTGGAACAAGAAAATATTTGGAACACATGCGACACAATTTAAAATTCCGCAACAGAATGATTCTTAGGATATGCGACCAACTATATTGAAGCATCAATTTCAGGATCTGTAATTTTTTAGATTAACCGAAAAATACGTTTTAATATTCTAGAAAAAAAACTCCACAAAAGATATAAATGATTTCATTGCAAAGATTGAGTTAAAAAATTGTTCTTTGTCATATGACTGGAGATATCAGCAGGTCAAGCATGTTTAATTTGTCTCCCTTGCTTTGAAAGAATCGTGGTGCGATTTTAAATTCATTAAACTGCTCCCACCCCACCCACTGGTCATCTAGGCTACACTACTACTGGGTGGACGCACATGCTTTAACTGGGCGAAATCGTATTGGGATGATCTTGACCTTAATCTGAGTGTGTAGGTCACAAACATTTTTTTTCTACTTCCTGGACTGGCCAGTTAATGTGTAAATCAACTGACCTCATAGCGAGTATGGCTGGTAGATATTCAGTTTGATATTGATAGAACCTTATCTCAAGATTGTGAAATGGTACGCTGTTAAAGCAACCTTTTTGTTCAACTTCTTCGGGTATTGTGTTTAGTGTAGACTTTGTTGACATAATATAGGATTCTACACAAGAGTTACTCAAAGTCTTTTGTTTATCATGTCCTAGTTAGTATCACACATTGGAAACATGACATGTCTGTTCGGCCTCACGATGACCTGCTTTCCACAGTTACAAAATGCAAATTAAAACTAAAAACATATCACAATGTTCTAAGGGATCGCGAAGACCTTTCTTCAGGGAACAGTACCAGGAAAAAGAAGAAGAGGCAGACAGAGAAAGCGTTTGGAAGACAATATTAAAGAATGCACGGGCCTGCCATTGAAAGAGTATAACCAAGGCAAATGACAGGAATGGAGAACCAGGGTTGACAGATCATGTGTGGTGCCCGAACTGTTCAAAAGATTAAGGCACAAATAAAGTGAGTATATTTACCCTCAATCTAGAATCGTCTCCATATTATCTTTAGCTTCTGACTGAATGCTTAGTTGTCGCCTAGAGACTTCATACTTAGATCTTATCATCTTATCTAATTTTATAGCTTCAGCTTCTATAAAATTATATGAAATACCAAAAGTTTCACATAGCTATTGAACATCAAGTTTAGTACTTGATCTACTCCTGTAATTTATTAAATAAATCTTACTAAAGTACTTCTACTTAAAGACAGTATTTAGGGGATGGGTGAGCCTAATAAGGCTTAAAACAACACAATTCCAAACTGCCGCCGTCTTCAAATGCCTTTAACCTCAACAACAATTGAGTAGTTACTAGAGCTATCAGTATAATGTTTGAAATGTCTTTTAATACTAAGTAATTATATATTGCCTCACACCGGCTAATTGAACTATTAACGCGAATAGGGAAAAAAATGCCGTTAAATACAAAATTTTGACAGATGACCTGCTAATTAGAAATCTATAAGTCCCGCCATGTTTTCTCACAAGCAGAAAGTAAATCTCTTTATAAAGACTTTCTTCATTTACTACTGCATGATTGAAATGTTGAGATTGTGTCCACTAAGTCTTAACGTTCATTTTCAACCTCCAAGTAGTTCAGAACCAGTTTTTTTTTTGTTTGATACGTAACTGTGTTTGCCCAGCTCTTAGATTCAATCTAATACAATCTTCTAAGCAACAATCATTGCATTCTATCTCTAATGAACACAAAAGTATTGATAGAAGCTGTAATGGCAATGTCTTCGATTCCAATGGTTAAAGATGTGTGCAGTGTTTCACATGACTACGCAAACCCAGTTTCGACCTGCATTTTTTTCTGCATCTCGTGCAGTCAAAGCCGTTGTCCGCCGGCGGTTTAAGTTTTTTTTCCGTCTTCTGCGTCTGTCTTCAAGAAGGGCTTCCCTTTGGGTCTCCAATGTGTGTCCCGCAGCCTTTGTGAGAGCTCTCCAACTCTTTCAGATAAAAACTGTCTGGCTAAACAAATAGTTCTTGACAATTGGGTTATTAGGGTAGGGGCATAAGTCTTTGGGTAGGTGGGAACAAAATACCATATAGCAGTACCAAAACTTTTAAGATTGTGTACAATATGGTACAATAAGTGTTTCAGTATATGTAGTGGGGTGGGGATCAGTAGGTAGAAGAGCTTTGCTTAGATTACACTGTTTTGACTAAGCGCCCTGGAAAGCGTTACCAACGGAGAACAAACTAGTTTTAAACAAATCTTGTCTCTATAGTAGCGATATCACGAGAAAGGATCTACCATATAAAACAGGGCGCTAGTGATGCCTCCTTTCACTGTTCCACACTAGCCTCTGTTCAAGTTTCTGTGATTTCAGACCTTAAGAAATGTTTTCAGCAATTCTTATTTTCCTGTTGACCACATTAGTTGGTAATACATTTTAATAATTATTTCTCAGATATTGGGAATTGCATCATTGGACTTCAATTAGTATTTAACTATTCAAAGTTAGTTATGCATCATCTTTGTTTATTAGGATCTTAGGATAATATTCTATTGACACATTTCTAAAAGTAGATCATAATGGACAGAAATTGGGAAAATGTATTTGTATGTCTTTTGTATTACATTAGAATTGATCATTATTGCATCTGGCAGGACAGATAGAGGAGGCATTAGGCTCGTTTTCAATTCGGAGCAGGTGTTGGTAGTCCAAAGCGCATAACACAAAATCAGGCAGTCCTCTTTGAACGAGCTGCTATATAGATACATGAAAACCAGAGGACGTTTGAGAGACGTCCTTTCCCTGTCACTAAGAAAGGCTTAAAATTAAGCTGACCATATCTTTTCTCAAGTGTAATTGTTTTGATTTTGAAATAATTCAATAAGAAATCCAAGCTTTCAGAAATATGCATACCGCAGGACATCTGTAACTTATAAGTAGCAATGGCAGAACATTTTTGGAATATATTTATCCTTTGTCAAGCGCAATAATGATTTCGATATTTCCCTGGAGCTAATTGGACTTAACGAAGCTATTTCAGAAACCAGAGTTGATTATAAAATTAACGGACTTTGTTGAAGTGTTACTGGTTTTAAATTCAATGCGAGTGCTTGATATATCTAATGATAATCCGATGATGATACCAAGAATCAAAACACACAACAGATTCAAGTAAATAAGACTTTATAGAAGGGTACAGTCCAACGTCGCTTGTTATTAGAAAAAACACGTCTTATCCAGCAGTACTGCAATGGGTCTCTTGTCCGTGACTTTGTCTCTAATCTATTTACTTTCTACTTTTACAACTCCACGATTATTCCAAACTTCTAAGCTTCTAACTGTTGAGTCATTACAACATATCTCCACACAACTCATGCAGCCTAACGTGGCATCTAGCACTAAGTCTTGCAGGTCCGTGAAAATCAACTCTGAACCGTCATTTTGACATTTCCACGTTGTAAACTGAGAACCATTAGACCCTCTTGGTCGTTGAGTTAATATTAGGTCTTCTATACATAAAGAGATAAACATTTTTTTACATGTATATGTTCTTAAATCGCACCTTATGAGATTGTGTATATTCACAAACAGATAACTGACAAAAAAAGTTCAAAAGCTTTAATAGTTGCAACTTTTTCATGTAGGCGCTTTGTTTTTTTCAGGCTCACCAGGTGTAGAAGGCGCCACGTGTACAACAGTGACCACATGCCAGGCCACAGACTTCACGTTGTCCACGTGTACTGGAGGCACGTGTGGTTGTCTCAACTCATCCTTTGTCGCCATACGTTCAGGATGTGCCTGTAAGTACATCTCAGTGTCAATAGAGAATCAAATAGGAAAATCAAAATTTGGGTCAACTGTGTAAAAGGTAGTGGTCTTGCAAGGAGGAGAAAAATGAAAGAAAACCTAGAGATATTGTAGAATGATCTCTTGGAGCTTAACCGTCTATTTAGCGCCTAGTTACATCATACATTTTTCATCAATTTAATAAGCTTCTATAGCTAGCATTTTGAAATGTCTGGTGTACACAATTTAAAACGTGTAGCTACTCTATGTACATGTATGTTAACAAGTTCAAGATAAACGTTTGTGCACATTGTTATACTGTTCAATCTCAATTTCAAACTCTAACGCCTGTAGCTCAAACTCATTTAAAGTATTTATCTGGCAACATGATCTATTGTGTCTACGTAAAAAACGAAAATAATTTCTGTGTTTTAAAACGTATCGTGAAAAAATCCCAATGTCGGGTATCTATTTAAACCAGTGGTTCCCAAACTTTTTAATCTCGTAGATCCCTTGTCATGATTTTCGAAATTTTTATCTTTTTATCAGGATGGCATCGTCTCATATAGTAATTAGTAATGTAATAAGTTTCATATGGCCATAAAAAGGCACTTAGACAGGCGCTTGTTTGACAAGGAAGGAATGAATCCCAATTTTAAATTATGAACGCTGTACAGTCTAGATTTTTTTTTTTGTTGAACATTAGTTACATGTTGACAAAATTAAGCTATTAAATATTTTTATTTATCTATTTATAAGTGTATGAAATAGTTAAATTAATGGGGTGTAAAAATTAAAATCATGACCTGCTTAAATGAAGTCCACTATCGTAGACCGCCATGGACATCTCAGAGACCCCCAATTTATTCTTTCACTTTCGTAGACCCCTTGGAAGTTTTCGTAGTCCCCTGGGGGTCTGTATAGAACACTTTGGGAATCACTGATTTAAACGAAGACTAAGAAGACGGGGAGGGTGCGTCTTAAAAATTCTGGAACTCATTCCCTTCTTATAATTTACCAGGCTTCGAACTCGAGCTCATATAGTTTAGTAATTAAGCGCTTTATCACTGGGCCACAAGTATGTTATAAGGTTAATGTGAATAGGACTTGTTATGAAAGTTTGACTATTTCCCAATATCATGACGAGTGGGCTCTAATGATAGTGATGCAAAGAACATTTCCTAGACGTGTTGTCCTTGTGTACTTGTGAAGAAATTGTTTCCAATTATAAATTGACTTCAGTGACTTTAACCAAACAACTCAGATGCTTACAAATATTATTAGCAACAATTTATATATATATATATAAAATATGTCCTCCTTTTTTTTTTCAAATAATATATAGTAATTGAAATTTTTAACCCATTGCATCCAATCAATAGAGAAACACTGACATCTTCAAAGCATTCTTTTTAGGACACATTTCTCTATTACAGCTAGCAAATTTTATTTTTATAGCAATAAGTTCCGTCGGTAGCTTGCCTTTACCAACGACTCGCTTTCTTGTCTCTACTTTGGGTCCGATTTCTAGATGTAAATAAACAATCTTTTTAATTTTCGCGTCTCAAATCAAGAATGCCTCTACACTTGTGTATTTGCTTTGGTTTCATAGGGTCATTACGTTCTTTCCAAACAGCCATACGTTACAAATCAAACATGGTGACTTATCATCATGCTCCACACACACTCACACAAATTTAGATCTGACCATTTTTTCTTGAAGTTTCAAACTGCAGAAGTGATGCCATGAGTCCAAATCACATAATGACATGGATACAAGCCCCAAGGACTTAAAATAACTCAGCTGACGTCAGCCCAAAATATAAAGTTTTTATTACAGAAAAACAACAAATAATTAAAATGCCATAGAATGAAATCCATCGAAAAAGGTTGACAAGCTCAACGGGAAATATATATTTTCGTATCCTTTCTAGGGGTTTTCTACACTATGTGCGAACGTTTCGGCGTGCCGAATAGCAAAGCATCGCTAGCCGGAATAGGCCCGCGGGCCATAGTTTGGGCATGCTGTTATGTCCCATTTAAAAAAATAAATAAAATTGACCATTCGCGTTAATAGTGCGACGCTCTATCACCTGGGGTATCCAGCCAGACTACGTTGAACAATTTATTTTAGCTTTAAGTAATTATTTTTTTTTTACAAAGCTTCATTCAACTCACTCTGTCTGTCTGTCTGTCTGTCTGGAAAAATATCTTGGCATGTTTTTTCTCCCATTTCCCATTCTCGGATCAAGTTAACACTTTGCACAATAATTTAGTGAGCCTGACCAAGACATAAGTGAAAAATAAATAAATTAGTTAATTAATTGTTGGTGATTAACTATTTTGTTTGATTTTGAAATAAGTGCAATAAATGCTACTTAATGAGAGATTTGAATACGGATTTAGTCTTCTTATTAAATTTTCACTCGTTCTATCTTCCCACTTCCCATTCTCTGATCAAGCTGAACTGTTGCATAATTATTCATAGTCAATAACAATACACAAAAAAATGTAATTAAAAAATTAACCAGTTAGTTAATCACTCACAACTAATTAATTAATTTTCATGTTTTTCGTTAACGCAGTACAACTGGAGAAGCCTGTGATCACGCCGATAGCAGGACGCACTAACCAGGTTATGGATGGCCAACCATTTACCTTGACATGCGCTGTATCTGGAGCTGCGACCTACGAATGGTACAAAGGCAGTACAAATTTAGCTACCGCAACGAGCACATACACAGCAACTGCTAGCTCCACGACGGTTGGATCGTTTACGTAAGAGTAGCTCTATGGTGCTTGCATTGAAAACCACGTACTGACTAGCTTCTAAGAAGTTATCAAAGTATTGAATATTTAGGTCTAATGGAGTAGAGAAGAATAGCATAAAATCAAGTAAAATTAAAAAAAAACTTAAAAAAAAACAAGCTTATATAAGGGGTAGAACTGTATATTTATAGTCATATCTATCAGCACTGTAATGTATTTCCCTTTATCAATATCAAACTAAATGAACTGATGACAAGTAAAGTACATCTTTCAAACCTTGCGATCTATTGGGCAGATGATGTAAAGGTTGACCCATGGTTAACGAGGGTGTCATGTGGCCAACACAATGACAAACAACATTCAATTATCCCCTACTGATGTCAGGTACCCATTAGAGCTGGGGGAGGGGGGGGGTTCAGAGGCATCCTTAAGATCCCGAAATTAAAAATCCCAGTCTTCATCTGCATTCAAACGTGAGACCCTCTCCCCCCGGTTCAGAAACCAAATGCTTTACCACTCAGCCTTCTGGACTTCCAATTAACTCTATAATGAATTAAATGGTTACTTTTGTTATTGATTGTCTACTTTGTTATCTTAATGAATAACTGTGCAAAGTTTTAACTAATTCCGAGAAGCGTAAAAAAATTGTAGCAGACAAGAGTTTGATATAGGCTTTGTCAAAAGTGATGGACCTTATTCACCAAACGTAAACAAACATTTAGCCACGTTATTCTCTATATCACGTGGCTAAATGTTGTTTGTTTACGATGGCTGAGTGAGGTCCATTATCTCTATCATCATCATCATCATCAAACTCCATTAGAGTGAGGGCTTGAGAGGCTCAAATCCTCTCTTGCAAAAGCCCTGGACAGAAAACCTGCTGTCTTGCGTAGTGCATGAATGTCGCCATACAGGTCGAGAATTTTGGGTTTCCCAGACCTGTCGAGACGGAGATCAGCAGTCAAACAGAATATGAGGCACGGTTTCCTCTTCTTCCCCGCAGCGGGGGCACAGTAAATCAAAATTTGGCCATAGCCGCGAAAAATATGAGCCAACAGGACAGTGGCCTGTCCTGCACTGTGCTATAATAGCTTGCTCAGGCCTGGACAGCCTCCACCACGGGTAAGTGCGGTCATGCGCTCCCAGACTCCACAGGCTTTTTGGGACTTGTCCCAGCACTCAAACCACTTTTCCATTTCTGTTTTTTGTATTATAGTCAGGGCTTGATGAAAGCTTACAGCCTGTTCACTGGGTGGAATTTGCCCTCCCTGGTAGGCCAAGGAGTCTGCAATAGTGTTTATAGAAAGAGACTAAATTGACGGCATGCACGTGTAGACACACTTTTGACTTCTGGTTGTAGCACAATTCCCTAGATCTGTTTCTGTTTTACTTGTCAACCCTGATCGCCCTACTTTGGAAAGTTAACTTACGGTTGGAGAATGAATGTGGATATATTGGAATGCTTTTATTTTGAAATTTTAAGAAACCTTTACTTAGTGACTTATTGTTTCTTCCTTGTCTAGATGTAAAGGTATCGGGTCTGATACAGTTTTTACATCGCCAATGAGTGACGCCTTCACCGTAGTCTTATTGGGCGCCTCCTCAACGTCAGCTGTGCAGCCAGTGTTAACACTGAGTGTAACAACACCTGTATTAGCTTCATCCAATGCGATCACTCTGTCTTGTACCAATATACCCATGGGATACAGTGATACTATAACGTATAAGGTAAATACTTTTATATGCATTTTTATGAAAGCATAAACAAATCATAAAACTAACCTTTTTTTTCAAATTCTCTTAACTTCAGATGAGGGTTATAGTCATAGAAATTACCTTGCGTGACTTCATAAACAACAAATTATTGTCATAATGTTTTCGGAACTCACTATTTTTTTAAATTTACATTACGTGTATTTCTAATGTAATAGGGTCAATAACAAAGATTAATTTTACCTTAAAAAGACTAGAGATCAACTGTTTTAGTTTTAGGGCTGTCTGGTCGTTTCGATGGTCCTTGGTTCATAACCTGCCCGCTGCCATCAACCGTCGTCCTGCGGGAGGTTTTGACTTGGATGATGATTTTCTTTGACTCTGAAAGGGCATCAAAAATATGAAAAAGATTTTACAAACAATTTTACAATATTCAAACATATCCAAATTTCAAAAAAAATCTTCCCAGTTATTTTTTTAAAGAATGAAACTACCATAGCTTCTACAAAAAATGTCGAAATAATTTAATGACTTTATAAGATCATAACGGTTAAGTACATTCATTGACCTAGAAACCATGAAGCGGATATGTCCCTCGTGCAATCAATAATTGGAGCCTTTAGCCTTTAGAGGTCAGAGTTTCTTGGGGATACATTCACAATTATATTCTTGAACCGGGACGTAAGTCTAACTTGCTATTTATTATAGTAAAGCTAATAGATCAGTATTTGGTCTACGTTTTTTTTATAAAAAATTTAGTATTCAGCGCCTGCCTACGCTACAAAGTAGAGTTAAAGGTAGTACTGAGCTTAGTAAGCAAATTCTAAGCTTCAAACACAACTAGACCACTTTATGGAATTTTAAAAAAAATACTTTGAGTAAAGATGGTCACGTCTGGTCTGGAGCTGTGATGCCATATTTGAATGGAAGCCATTTGCTTCGCTTTTTAAATATCCATTATTATGGCATTGATATTGTAAAGAACAATTATTCAAACAAAATACAATCTTACAATTTTCAGGTCAACGCTGTAGCGATTACAAGTACTGTGACTATAGACTCCTCCAATGCAGGTAAAGATGCTAGTTGTGAACTGACCACTCCATCTTCGACTGTCACTTTTTCCAGCCCAACCAGTGCTGCTGTCAAACTACCAACATTAGTCAGTAAGTATAAAAAAAAAAAAGAATGGATTACTAAAAGAAAATGTATAAACATTTCTTGAGACCATTTCCTTTTTACTGACCTGGATTCCAAATTTTATATACCTACAAAAAAAATGGAGGTGCAGTCTTAATGTATTTAGACGTAATAAAGATTGGGGGGCGGGGACTTTTACAAAATAGTTGTGCCGCAAAAACAAAAGCTCTTATCTTACTGTTTACACTTATACAATAATCTTATACTTATTCACCCCACGATACATAGTGATAAACAGATTTAGCGGATCGAGAGGATTTTGTGAGTAGCTTCATTGGCATTGAGACGAGGTGGCTGAGTGGTAAGGCGCTTGGCTTCCGAACCAGGGGTCCCAGGTTCGAATCAGTGTGAAGACTGATTTTTTTTTTACTTTCAGGATCATTAGGGCGCCTCATGGTCCACACACAGCTGGGAGAAAGTAAAGGCGGTTAGTTGTTGTACTTGCCACATGGCACTCTCGTTAACTTTGGTCTAGATAAACAGATGACCTTTACATCATCAGCCCCATACATCACATGCTTTGAAAGGGGCACTTTACTTTTTTTTATCAGTGGCATAGAAGCCATGGACAAAGGGGGTTCATTGCCCCCGGGCCTTTGAATAATACGAGCCAATAAGGGCCATGGAAAGATTGTCGTTTATTTAAATCTTTTAAGAGAAGTTAACATACCAGAACGATAAGTGACATTGACTATGAGAAGGGATCTAAGGAAGAATGTGTCAGATTGAACTTTGGATCGAATGAATTGTCTGCTGTGCAACTCAAGGAATGCAAGGAACAGATTATTGTCTTATCTTCTTTAAAAAAAACTGTCTTCACTAACACTTTCAATTTTTTTTCCATGACTCAACACAACACTAATTGTATTATTATTTTTTTTAGCCAATATTCAGACTGTGACTGTCACCGCAGCAAGCCAGACAGTGACAGAGGTGCTCGCAGGCCCTTCCGTAACACTCACATGTTCCCACATACCTGCAGTTGGTTACCTAGGCGGTCCCACTGTGACTCCAACCTACGCCTGGCAGGTAGGTCTTACTGCGATTTATTATCCTTTCGGGGAAATGTCTTCTAATTGCTCTCAACAGCTAATGCTTCAAAAAGGTTTAAAATGTACTATAAGAGCCCCTCCCACTCAGTGTCATTAACATAATACTTCTCCCATCTGTACAACTGTGACAATTAATAATAATAATAATAATACTCGCCACAAGAGGTTGTCGAGTCTACTGATCATCTGCTGTACTGGGATAGGCCTGTTTTAACCTACAAAACGGTAAATTTTAATCACCCTGATCTGCTGTTTATTAATAAAAAAGGAAAAATAAACGCTACCATTATTGACATCACCGTACCACTGTCTCATAAATAAAGATTAACTGAATTGGAAAAACAACGAAAATATGAGAAACTAGGCTTGGAGATTAAGCTTTTATGGAAGTTATCCAAAATAACAATATACCCTATTGTTATATCAACAGATAGGATAATAACAACTGATCTCACAGACACCTTCAAGGCCCTTAACATTCCTAAGAACATTCGGGTTGCCTATCTGAGGATGGTACTGCTGCAGACCTGCCACATCACCAGAAAATTGCTCAGTGAAAACTGTTAAAGGCACTTCGATAAATTTTGTTTCTCTTTAACGAAGCTCGACCCTGGCAGCACCAGAGAATGAATACTTCTTCGTCTCTAACCTAATAATAATAATAATAACATTCAGAGCCGCGCATCCCTTAGACAAATTCGTAGACGTGCTCATTCTTTCCTAAAGCTAACAGAGCATAGAGCGGGTTGCCTGAATCAGTCATAAAAACCAAAGAATTTGCAAAGTTTAAGTATCTAATTAATAAGCATGACTAGATTTGACGTAAATCTTTCCTATTCTGTAATGTATAAGATATGGATAAAGGGCTGTAGATCTCTAATAACTGCTACGTTCATGAAGATACATTACTTCACATGTAATGATACTCACATTTAAACACGCATCACAAACGAAGAGGGTTACTACAGCGATTGGATCCCATGATGACCTGCTAACCATTGCAAAAACAACGGAAACTTATAACAGTATATAAAGTTGAAATATATTGTAAGATTTTGTATGGAGAATTAAAATATTAAATTCATTGTAATTATATCTTTTCAGAAAGACGGGTCTACTATCACTTCTGAAACAGGCGATACATTGTCAGTCTCTGCGTCTGGGTCTTACTCATGCACAGCACAGCTAGCAAGTCAGACAACCGTGTCCTCAACCAATAAAGTCAAAGTGACCATTGGTAACTTACACTTTAAAAAATCCTTTGTAATCCTTTAAGGCTTGGTTTATATTGGTTGAGAAAACCATATTTTCTATTTATTAAAAAAAAAAAGTCGTCACTGGAGAACTTTGCTAAATAATTTGGAATATTTGGGAACTTAATGGTATTTTGGGATACACTCGATGTGAAGATTAGCTTTAATTGCCTAATATTTAAAGATTCACCATTGTAGGCTATAATAACAGAAATGTATTACATATTTTTTTTAGCATTAATGAATATCACATTTAAAGTTGGTCTACAATGACTGTGCATTTAAAAAAGTTACAAAACATTCACTAAGATCATTGTTGCATGGGCATTTAGTTAATTCCATGTACCACACTCTACACAAATGTAGATATGGCCTTATGTAAGTAACAAGTTGTTGCTTCATTAGATTATTAGAGACGAGGCATGGTGTCCTCTGACAAGAGCTCCTTAAATTTAAGCGTATTTTTTCAGGACATTTTTTTTCAGAAACATTCTTGATAGCACTTAAAATGAGATCTAAGAAAATATAACCGTGAAGCTAGAAGCTGAAACAAATGAATAATACATACATACTAAACATAAATGAACAGCTAATCAACACCCCTGTGGTCAATGGTCACATGCCCCCAGCCAGTCGCACCGCACCAGTTCTATCAGTTCCAAGACTAGTTGTATCTTCGAATTTGTTTCTGAGCTCCATGCAGTGGTTGAGGATGTGTTCTACTGTCTCGCCTTCAGTGTGACAGTGTCCACATCTGGGATAGTGGTTCTCTCGGATCCTAGCAAAGAAGCTCCTATCGGAAAGTGTAGCGTGCAAAAACATGCCAAATTACCTGATCCTTGCTGTCTAGCTGGCGCCATTTGTCCTTCCTGTTTTGGCGTTTGAGAACCTTCCAGACTTCCCGTCCCGTGCTACAATGATCCCAGCTATTGTACCACTTGGACTTGACCCATTCACAAATCCTTGCTTTTGCACTCTCGTATTTTTGCGCCTCCTCTGGTGAGTCTAAAAGCGTTCCTAGCTTGAGACTTTTATAGCACAATTTTTTTTTCAAGAAACTTCTAATAAGAAACAATATTTTAATACACATAATAAAAACAATAGTCCAGATTCTCTAAATTGTATATTCTACAATAGACAGCAATATTCTGGATGCCAGTGCGAATAGACCCATCAAGGGAGGACGTGTCATTCTTACCTGTGGAGACATACGAACTGACAATCCCATCTACACCTGGACCAAAGACACAACTGTCATTTCTCGTCAGCTTGACCGTAAGCTTCACCTTGACAACGTTGACTCTACCACAGATGATGGAGCTTACACGTGCACAGCAGTCGGCAATCAATTTTATCTCAGTTCAAAACCAGTAACTCTGGCAGTACAAAGTGAGTAACAACCAAGATTTATCGAATGGTTTGTGTTAGAAATATATATATATATATGTACTAGCCATATGTTATCCGACGCCATCGGGTCTTAATTTGCGTATCACTGTCGATATAGTCACTGAGAGTGTTTTATAAACAATTAAACGAAAAATTAATGTTATAAGTAAAGCGAATGCGTGAATTCCGTGAATGTAAAAATAGTATGAATGGAGTTATCAAAATAGCTAATCGACTTACATCCATTTTTTAAAAATAAAAACATTTGCCTGTAATCCTACATATATTTGATTAAAATATGAAATGAATAGACTTTATTTTGTATGTTATGTGTTAAAGTATAAAGTAGATCTATCATCTTTGAGTTAGATCTTGAGTTAGAGATAGCCTAGATCTAGACTAATCTAGAGATAAATATTGGCTTGGATAGAGTTCTTTTTGCGCGTGCGAGGAGGCTTCGCTCTGCGCATGCGTGACCTTTTGTGTTAGATGTACGCGACTCATGAATGGAATTATTAAAATGTATATCAATACGTCTTAGCAGCTATAGTGAACTAATGTATAAAAAATGCTTATATATATATGAGAATAAACAAGGTTACAAAGACAGTTCAGGCTTCAATATTTTCAGAAAGAACATTCGAATGAAATTATATCAAAGACAAATGTGAGATAAGAATGGTTGACAGATCTTGTGTAGTGCCCCAACGGTCCCGCAGATCAAATGATAGGTGCAAGTGAATGCAAAGTTAGATGTGAACCGCCTAACTAGTTCCACTTTCAGACCTTGTGGTCTATAGGGCAGATGATGTAAAGTTAATCTGTTTTTGTGGCCTACGCATTACGAGGGTGTCATGTATACAGCACAACGACCAACGCCTTTACTTTTCCCCAACTAATGTCAGGTACCCATTAGAGCTGGGTGGACTCAGAGGTGCCCAAGGATTCCGAAGTTGAAAATCCCAGTCTTCACCAGGATTCGAACCCGGGGCCCCGGTTCGGAATTCAAGCGCTTTACCGCTCAGCCACCATGCATCCCCTGGCCTAACTGAAGTCTTATAATTGATGTAATTGTTTTGAAAAGGCTCAATCTCTTGTTCCTGTACGTATCATATTTTCTTTCAAGAAAATGCAGTTTACAAAATCGCTATTCTTTTTAAATTAGGTCTAACTAATAATGCATACTAAATAGCTTTTTCCATTTAAAAAACTGCTTGCATAAGTGATTTTAAAAATTAGATTTTTTCAGAAAAAAAAAAGTATCCCTTGCATCAGAACTTTGAATGGTCTAAAATATTGTGATGTCAGATTTTCACTATCTTTTCTAGTTTACGAGATCTAAACAGGACGGACGGACAGACGGACAGACATTTCACACAAAACTGATAGCGTCTTTTCCCCTTTCGGGGGCAGCTAAAAAAGCAGTATTTCTCAACCTTCGTCGAAAAAAAACAAATACAGTCATATTTAGACTTTTCTCTTGCAAGCTTGTGGGTCTGGGGGAGCGCTGTAAGCTTCTCTGTTGGGGTTCGTGGCAATGCGTTTTCTTGCATTTTTCACTGGAGAAACGCATTCTCCTGACAACTACAGCTCATTATCCACCAGTGGACGATGGCAAAACCGTTTTCTTGCATTCTTCATCGCAAAAAAGCATTCTCCTGACATCTACAGCTTATTATTAATCATTGGGGTTCGGGGCGAAGCCCCGACGCCCATAGCATTCTTCACTGAAGAAACGCATTCTCCTGACCTAAAGCTCATTATTCATCCTATTTAAAAAGGACCTTTTGAATAATGTTGTACTTGAAAAATATTCTTATATGAATTTATAGGCCCTTAATGCATTTCAAATAAAACCAATTTGTTCCTTGAAAAGATAAGATACCCCACATATTTAGATTTAGGCTTTAAGGATTGCCTCCGAAAAAAATTATTCGATAAATAATATTCAATAAAATTGAAGTATAAATTGTGAGTTATAGTCCCAAATTTATTTAACTAGATTGAGTAAAGTTGGAAAAAGGCAACTAGGAAAATATTATCAATGTTTAGAACTCATCTCATTCGTGACTTTTATGCTGAAAAATTTCGTTTGAATTATAACTTTTCCAAAACAAAGTCTTTCTTAAAATAATGATGATAAATCCATGTGAAATTACACAAACTCTGTCTAGAAAGGTGAAGGGCGGTAGAATGAAAACTATTAATTCTCGCTCCTATTTATAATTTCTGCTAATGATTGCATTTGGCATTATAGAATAAGGGAGGGGCGACTCGATATAAGAATTTAATTTATAGCATATATAAATTATATTACTGACTAATTTTTTTTGTAATTTCTTAACTATAATACAAGAAGAAAAAGTATTGGTTTGTCCGATAAAGGAAAGGCGATTGCATGTATCGCCCCTCCCACTTGGTACAACCCTTTTTCATTTTATATTTACTAATCATACAAGTACATGCAATCGTTTACCCCCCCCCCCCCCCACCCCACCGAATCGGCCAAGATACCAGAAAGGGAGCGACATAATATAAAGATAGTTAAAATATCAATAAGTTTTAATCATGTAGATATTTAATTGATTCTGTTAGCAAGCTTTGATTTCTACACATAAATTGGACCGCCCCCCCCACTCGAAAGTTTATGGGAGGGGAGCGGGATTGATGCCATCGCCCCTTTTCGACCCTACAAATCGGCCAACATACTAGAGGGGGGGGGGCGAAATAATCTAAAAATAGGTTGAAATATAAATAATTACTATATATTATTAACATAAGTAAAAAAATTCGTATACAAATAGTGTAAATTCTATACTAAAATTCGTCCGCCTCCCCCCCTTCGGGGGGGGGGGATCGGCCTAGTGGATGGGGGGCGATCCGACAGTGACCGGAGTCTTTAAAAAATATAGTCACGCTAAGCGTTTCATTTATTCTTGTTTTTAAATAAATTCCAGCCAAAATAGACACGCCAACCATTATTGTAGAATGTTCAAGGCATTATGGTGAGAATGGAGACTTCACACTTGGCTGTAATACCAATTCTGAGACCATCGGTATGACCTACGAGTGGACAGTG
Organism: Biomphalaria glabrata; assembly: GCF_947242115.1. Taxonomy (NCBI): domain Eukaryota; kingdom Metazoa; phylum Mollusca; class Gastropoda; family Planorbidae; genus Biomphalaria; species Biomphalaria glabrata. The sequence goes on from NC_074720.1 coordinate 34,887,942, forward strand.
TAAGTATATGCATGGGACATCCATAATTTAAAACACAAACTCCTTCTAATGAGATATATGAAAAATTTGATCTTGTGTAATATGTATGTGAAATTATGTCTGGAGTATATATTGGCTGGTGTACGACTAGACCTTCAATAAGTTTCACTTGAGTTCATTAACAAACAGTAATTGTTACTAGATAAAGTCACTCCAATTATAGACGTTAGAAAAGCATGAAGTCCGATGCTGTTCAATTTCCCAACTTGATTGAGTCCTAGTCTTCTGTCCCATGTCTAAATGTTGTCGTTATCAGATCTTGGAGATACCTGTCAGCGTATTGCATGTTTCCTTATTACCCTTTTTTGTAACCACGTCACATTTTACGACGTTACGTTTAATGTCGGCCTTTGTGATTGTCCGTTAAAGGTCGATCTTACGCTCACAACCCTTGACCAGTTGGGGAGGATTATTACCCAGAGGCCAGGAATGAAAGATGGCTCTTCACCGATCTCTGTCCGGAGGTCTCCCATTAACTAGATGAACGTTTAAGCACATCCGTCGTCGTAAGCTCCCATACCAGTGAGGCCCGAGGCCGAGCTTATGAGAGATTCCATCGTAATATTTTAATGCTGCCCTTTTATTGCTCGTGAAATAGCAACCCCCAAAAGTGTACGGCCCTCATTGAGTAACGGCGTGGCAGATGGGACAGCCCTTCATTCTCCCCACTTGAAATGCTTGTTGGTTAGAACGTGCTCTGGGACGCCACTGGAGGAAGTTTTCCATCCCTGTTTGCCTTTCTGTCTACCATAAAAGACGCCACGATGAGGCCTGGAATCAGATCTTGGATATTTGGATGCCTAGGCGAAGTGAAATTTGGTTGGCTTTAATAAAATAAAATAAAAAAAAACAACGAAAAAGAAATTTCGCAATTTATTGAAAACCTGCCCATCTATATCTAAATCGATAAATAACCTTTGACCGCAGCTATGTATCAAGGATTGGCCTCTTAGTCACACAAGAAGTTGCAAAGGGAGAAGATAGTCTCTCGAGACGTAAAATGCCACAGAACAGAATATGATATAAATACGTTAATTTATCTTGTTTACTTAGAATGACGTTCAAATATATACTTTTTCGTCAGAATAAAATTTGATACATAACATTGTTTCTTGTGGTCAGTAAGGGCGTGGTTTCATCAGTCACCACCAAGTTCTACAGTCTGAAAGCCATCACCAGTGCCAATAACGGCGATTACATCTGTAAAGCCAAGTTTGGAAGTGCAACGAGTGACCCCAGTCCAGCTGAAACAGTGACTGTGACGAGTAAGTTGAGTGACCAGTTCATTTACCGACGAAACTAAGTACCAAGCATATGACTTAGTGAGGGCGCGGTAGTAGAGTGGTTTCCGAACCTGGTGACCTGGATTTGAATCTTGGTGAACACCGTGATTTTGAATTTCAGGATTAGGGAATCCTTGAGTCCACCCAACTCTAATGGGTACCTGACTTAAGTTTGGGAAAATGAAAGCGGTTGGTCGTTGTCCTGGCCACTTTACGCCATGCTGGTTAACCAAAGATGACCTCAATATCGTTGTCACGAGTCGAGTCTGTGACCTATTTCGACCAGTTTCTAGAAGTTCGAGGTCAAACTAGTGCAAGTTTCCAGCGTAAACAAGTTAATTTTAGGTATCCAATCAAAGAAAAAGGTTAAGGAAAAAAAATAGCACACGTCAGCTTCTAGAAGGTCAAAGTTACTAAAATAATTAGGGGAGAAGTTTCCATGATTCTGGAATGTACGATTAAGAAAGGTATAAATTAAGGGAAAGTTAGTCGGGGTCCTCGCTCAGTCCTCTATTAGATATGGTTATAAGTTTTGTGATATTAGCGGGTCCAATAGTTAAAGTTTTATTAGTTGAAGTTGAAGTTATACTTGGTGAAGTTTTATGTATCTTTAAAGTTTTATTTATGAAGTATCAAGTCAAGTTGTTATTGAATTGAGAAGTTAATTTGATGAGAAAGTTGAAGAAGTATTATTAAAGAAGTTTTAAGAAAATACAGACAGATGTTTCTTTCTTCATTTCATTGAATTGTCAAGTTTGATAATATAATCCCCGGCAAGTGTGTTCGTCACAATCGTATGCCCAAATAGATCGCATGGTCTCAAAGGGGAACTTTACTTGACTACATTACTTAGTAAAGTACAAAAACAAAGAAAACAAGAAAGAAACAATTCTAAAGGGAAACTATCATTGTTTGGTTCACCAATTGTAATGATGTGGAAACTCATTTTAGCTCAGAAAAGTGAATAAAATGTGTACATGTTGTTTAAATGTACAACGGGTCTACCGTTTATACGATTGTCTTGGTTAAATGCAAAAGTTCAGCTCGTACTCTAGATTTGCAATTAAGACCAATTGAAAACTTAATGAAAGATACTGAACATGTTCTTTTTTTTAATGTCTGCTAATGTTTTATAACAGATTATGTAGATGTGTTACGGAGCAGTATTAACTTCTTGCTTAACTTAGTAAGCATCGTGATTCTCAAACCAAATTTCACCGCAAACCTGAATTGTGTTTCTCGAGCGTCTAAATTTAGCCCAGAGGACATCCAGCTATCTCTTCCCATACCATGAGACCAGACTACTCAGACCGAGCTTTATGGACACTGGGACGTGCTATCTTATGATGCTACCTGTGTGCCCGCAGATTCATTCAGGTGTCTCTCTTCTTGACGAGTCTCTCCATTTTATCCCCATGTCTTGCCCATCTGTTTGGCGTCTGCATCGAAATCCTCTCTACTTTTAACGTCAATGTATCTAAAGCAGCAAAACATGTAGGTCTCTAGCGAGTCTATTTAGCCATGTGAAATACTGCACTCCTCTGGCGAGTCTATTTAGCCATGTGAAATACTGCACTCCTCTGGCCATTTTCATTGTGATGGACACACAATACCCTGTTAAACGTTAGGATAGATACATAACTGAACATTATTTGCTTCATTACATTCAAGAAGAACATTATCGAGAGTGGCAGAACCGATGGGAGGCTGAGACTCACAGTAAACTCGGGCAGATTGTGACGGATGTCAGGTGGCGGCCCACATCTAAGGGTCTAACAAGGCGTGGTAACACGACCATGTCCAGACTTAGGATTGGCCACACCTACATCACGCACTCTTTTGTACTGAAGAGAGAGGTGCCCCCACTTTGTGAGTACTGTGACTCTCGCCTCACCGTGGAACATATCCTCGTTGATTGCCCCAGATACCAGGATGTCAGGGAGAAATATTTTAGAGCCACTAATTTAAAAACACTATTTGATAATGTCGATCCTGGGAAGGTACTGGGCTTTATCCCGGAAGTGGGGCTATCTACGAAGATCTGATTTATGAATTTGTGAACATGTACTATTTACATTAGTTTTTTACCAAATATTTAAATTTTTACTACCTTTACTATTTTAACTGTGAATAGACCTTGATTTTAATGATATGACTGTATAGAATCTGGCCCTCGTTGTTTAGAGAGAGAGTAGTCCTTAAGGGACTGCAGGCACGACATTGCCTAAATTGTGCCGATGTGCCTCAAATCAAAAATCAAAAATAAAAAAATCAAGAAGAACATTAAGACCTATCTGTTTCGGACTTCGCTAGATTAGTTTGTCGTTTTAGCTGTTATGATTATGTTTGCTGTAATGTTATTACAGCGGCTTGAGCCTACATCATGTTTTTTTAACAATGCTCTATAAATTAAATTATTATCATTAATATTATTTACATAATGGAACAGAAAATCTCGAAGGAGACTCTTTTTTAATGATGATGATTTTGGTCTTCAAACTCTAGAACCTGGTTTGCTCTGTTACCATGACAACGTGTGCATTGCTGCCAAGACTGGCTACTCCGGCAAATGTGACGTCAATGACAGATGCACGTGCTCTGATGGCTACTCCCAGAAAGGAGAAGTGTGCACAAGTAAGTAGCGTTGATACGATAAAGGAGATGTGGTGGCTGAGTGGTAAAGCGCTTGTCTACTGAACCGTTGGGGGGGGGGAGGAGTCCCCTAGTTCGATTCTTTGTGAAGACAGGGATTTTTAAGCATTTTCGGACTCTTTAGGGCGTCCCTAAGTCTATCCAGATTTGACGTAAGCTGGGGAAAAGTAAAGTCTTGTTGTGCAGGCCACATGACACCCTCGTTAACTGTTGGCCACATAAACATATGACCTTTACATCATCTGCCCTACAGTCCTAAGTCTAATAGGGGAACTACGAAACAGGTTATTCCTAAAGGCTATTCTTATTGTTTGTTGTATGAAAACTTCATGATGCTACGGGCATAGTCTACTTTCTTGTAATCTCTAATTTTCCCTTTCTTTTAAAGAACTTTACTATTTTCTTCATACAGACGGCGTTGTTCAAGTTGTCAGCTCATTGGCCATCATCTTGCTCACCCTCGTCATCACCAAATTTTTATAGAATGGACTGACCCACAGATACACATAAAGAATTTGCTTTTCTGAGAACAATTTTAAAGGGACTAACTTAATATAAGTTAATAAATTACCTATTAGATATGACTTATTATTCTTGTCTATAATAGTACCATTATTTTTTTTTTTATTACTTTCTTAGTTTTTTTTTTTTTTTTAAATTAACGCGTAAGAAGAAGCTAAATTACCGTGAAATCTTATGCAACAAAATATAATGTTATAGCTTTGGCAATCGGGCATTATTTAAACTAATTTCTATTAAGACAATATTAAAGAAACATACACAAATGACGACAATATATTGATATTAAATTCTTGAAATATATACATAAATTTACTGTGATAACTGTGATTAGTTGGTCATGTTAATTTTTTTTTAAAGAATGTAAACATGTATTCAATGTATTGTGTAATGTATTTTAAGATTTAAAAATGTATCGGCATGTATTATGTACATTTTAAAAACGTATTGTTTCTAAATATTTAGTTTCTACGTTGCCAGATTGAGCGCATATATGTGGAAACAAAATGTGGGATAAAAAAAAGTCTTCAAGAAATGACGCTTGTTAAATTGAAACACTACTTTTTTTGTGTTAAATTGACGTCAAACTTTCAACTTTAGCTCGGCTTTAACTCTGGTTACGTTATGAGTCATAATGATAATTTGGCTGGTCGCTAATTGATAGCCATTTTAGATGTGACATTGTAGAAAAGGAAAAAACTGAAATGTTAAAGCCAGATAGAATATTTGTAATAGCGAAACTCTATGGAATGACTGTCTAATGATCAATATGTAACACTAAATTGTTACAGTGCTTATATACATAAATAGCATTTTGCTATTGCTAACTCTAGTTTTAGAAGCTTTAATTAATAGAAATACTTTTCAATGCTGCAATTTTTTAAATAATTTATTAAGTAGTATTGTATATGCGCTCTCTGATTGTTGTACAAAATATATTGTAAGAAAAAATAAATAAAGATCATATTTGACTTTGTTGTGTTGTGATTTGTATATGTCATTTGTATATGTGATTTGTATATGTGATTTGTATATGTGATTTGTCGGCATCCCATTTGGTGATACATCCTAAACATAGTTATCTCCTCTTTGTTGAACTATCGATTTTTAACATCCGGTCAACAATTTTCTAGCATTAACATACAGAACTAGTCGAAAGAAGGGTCAAGTTCATCGAACAATGTGTGTGCGTTATAAAGAACTTGAAGAAAAATTAAATAAAGGAAAAGGTGGGGGGAGAGAGGGATGATTTTTGAAATAAATAGCTAAAGTAAACAAGGTCAAGGACGCTATAATAAGCTCACTGTTGCTCAGAAATGTAATGTCTTCAGATTAGAAATGTGATTTTCGAGAGATAAATAGTTCACAATACTCAGGCTGACAATAGCAAACGCATCGGATACGCCAAAAAATAGCCATTTAAACTTTCCATTTCTCTCTCTCTCTCTCTCTCTCTCTCTCAAGGTCATCTGGTCTTTGAGGTCACACATACGACTACGCCTAAACACTTGTAGAAAGTAAAACTTTTGTAACTGTTCAAATCTTTTGATAAGTTTGTATTTTGAGCTGTTTTCTTTTACCTCGCTTATATCAACTTATATCCGTCTGTCTGTCTGTCTGGTACAAATATTTTCTACGTTATTTCTCCCACTTCCCATTCTCCGATCGTGTTGAAATTTTGCAAGGTGGCACAGTGTTCCTAAAAAAAAATAACAATCAATAAAAAAAATTAACCAGTTCGTTAATTTATTAGTGGTCATTGATTAATGTAGTTTGATATTGTTTAAGATAAATACATCTTCCAGTATTGGTATATATATATATATATATTTATGGCTATAAATATGCAGTTCTTCTCCCTAGACAAGTTATTAAAATATTTTTTGAGAATGAAGGTTACATTCTGTTTCTTTACATTTAACTTGTTTTCTGTGAAGTTCTGAAACGTAGGGTTAGGTGAACAGCGCTGTGAATATATTATCGTATTACACGTGACTTGATCACGCTGCTACTATTGAGTCTAGGGCTGCTTAAGTGAAACAAGAGCAACAAATTAAACTCATTTCCCTTGCTGTCTCCGACCAAACCTGAAACTTACATAACAAGAGAAGAGTTTGCAAAACAGAAATACTCGCTCAAAAGGGTCGGCTCAGAATCTTACACATCCTCCGACAACGAATCTTGCGTTTGCTTGTTCAAGTCCACTGGATGGAGAAAGAACGTAGCCCCAAAGTCAGTATCTATGGGGCGAATAGCGTAGGGCCCAGAAAAAAATGGTCCCCTCAGTTTCAATTTGAGAACGGAAACAAACGAGATCTCAAAGCATCGATGTTGACTATTGGGAAGACGAATTACTTCTCCGCATTATTTGGTGCAAAGAGAACTACAAACAAATTGTTTTTGGACTGGAATGTATCTTCAGACTTTGTCTCTCACAGAAAATAAGTGCTCCAATAGATGAACATTAAGTCGTCTATGACAGAAGGAGGTTAGCGAAAAATAAATTATCACTAGAATAATACTATAAACTGTGATACTGTAACAGATGTTTAAAAGTTAGTAAAATATTACCTTATGTAATTAAAATATAAATTAAAAATAATGCTTGGAGATTAAGACAAACAAAGGGTTTACGGTGATGTCTAAATTAAGTACTACGCGTATACACAACATCATTATTATTATTAAATTGTATTTGAGTGAAGGCTTGAGAGGTTGAAACTCTCTATTGAGAGCATACAGATCTAGTGTCTGAATGTGTCAAGGCTAAAACATCGCTTGCTAGAAAAGTAAACACTAAAAAATGTCAATACAGTTTTTTCATTTTAAAAACACAGAATAATGGTTGTCAAACTTGTTACCTCTGGGTCCATAGCAAAGACTCATTCTGAAAAAAAAAACTTGTTCTACAAGCTGATATTTGATTGAACGTGTCTCTATCTTATAACTGAAGAGAACCCGTGCTCACAAGTTTGAGAAACACAGCGAGGTATTTGTTAATAGAAATAGTATTTGCTTTTTTTTTATAACATTGTATGAATAGCACATGTGCTTGGATTAGCAATATTTCTTGGTAACATCTAACGTAGCTGTTTTTTTTTGCAGAATCACTTTTTAATTTCTGATAGTACGAAAAGATTTGCACAGAAGAGGTTACTAACATCAGCTAGAAGAACTGATTAGAATGTTATTCCCCCTAGCGTTTGCATATCTTTTATTTTTAGTGGGTAAGTATGTTGTTGTTTTTTTATTATAAAAAAATTTTTTTCATGACCTTTCTACAATATAATTTATATTTTAAATATTAATAATACTTTTTAAGCTACTAAACTTGGTATTCAAATAAAAAATTCCCTTAAGGTATTCAAGGGCGCTTTATATTAGCAATACTTTTTGAAAATTGTATACCTTGAATCTCTAACAGGAAAGTTTATAGTCGTTAAGAGAATATCAAAGAGGAATTTATTACAAAGTTGGTGCTTTTGTTAGCTCCTTTAGATCTTGTGTGAAGATCAAAAGCTGGTGAATTAGTTTCACAGCTTGGTTAAGAGACCTGGATTAAAAGATTTTGACAAAACTGGACAATTCACTCGCCTTTATTTACTTACGACATTTGCCAATAACACCTTCTTTACAAAAAGAATACAATTTTCATTATTTTTTAGAATTACAGAAAACCTTTTGTAGCGAGGTATAGGTGTCCAGTTTGTTTTTAAACTGGATGTAAGCCTTGTTGCCATGTATCAATGTAGGAAACGTTCCTGACAGTAGGGACGACTTGTTCATTCATTAGAAATATCCTGACTCCTGACTCCAAACCAATGAGTAATTTTTCAATTTTCAATGTGTGAATTCAGAATTGAATTGGCCAATGAATAGTAGTTGAATGCAATTTTTTTTTCGTAATTTTATAATGTATATCCGGCACAATAAAAATGCGTATCATTCCACGGCCTCCATTGCATTCTACCTGCATGGGCAGCGTACAGCCTTAGGGCGAATGACTAGGAGAACAGTCAACGAAGTTTGGTTAATGTTTTCTATCAGTCTGTTTTTACTATACAGGTCAGTATTATTCACATTTCTGAAAAGTTTAATGTGGGATCAGTTGATTCTAGTGATAACGTTCAATTTAGTAATTTGTTATGGATGGCACATGGTTTTTCTTTGATTGTACTTGTGATAGTAAGTGTATGTGTTTTGCGTGGCTGGTAGTGCAGTGTATGTTCCTGTGTATGAAATGACCAGTGGACCTTGAGTGTACATGCTTGAGTGAACAGCGGTGTGTCAGGACTGTGTGTGTTAAAGGAAGTCAGTTTAGAGAACAAGTGGCTGGAATAAAGAACATAAATAGAGACTAATAAAATCATTGTGTTTATTGAAGCTCGTGTGGTTTTAGTCTATTACAGTACTCGGAAAGAAAGTACTTTTTAAATTCTTCTAATAGCCATCTAATAAATTCAAAGCTATGTTGTAGAGTTTAATTCCTCAATGCCTATATATTTTGTCTTCTCTTATAGCGTATGATTTACGAGTCCATCTAGTCATGCATGTTAATCAGTTCTTCCTCGTTTTTGTTAATAAGTGATTTAAACTCTAGTATGTCATTGGTTTTCATGGCTGACTCAGGCAACCCATTCCGAATTTAAAAAAAAATATTATTAACTACTTTCATTTTTAATAGGCTACTTATCTTATAATATGCTACTTGCTACACTTGTCAAGGCCAAAGTGAAGCTCTTTCTGTTTTAATACGGCAGGCAGCTTTTATTCTTTTCATCCAATGGCTGCCTGGTCGTGCTGTTTGCGCGCTGGACTGTCGTTCGGATTCATCGACGGTCGAGGGTTCAAACCCTGCCCGCTCCCGTCGTCCTACGGGAGGTTTGGACTAGGAAGTAAACTATCTTAAACTCTGAAGGAACATCCGAAACATATAAAACATTTTACAAACATTCGTGTACAGTTCATGAGAAATATTTAAGACCCTGAAACCACGCTTTGTAGCATGGGACATTTCGGATAATTGATTAACTGTAAGTCTTAACTCTTACGTTGATGGAGACCAACACGGAATGATACTTTTCATAGACGGAGAGAGCTCCAATTGTTAGTATTTATATAATTCTTTTTCTAGGTGTTTAAACAGATGTTAGCAAGCTTTTAACTCTTTAACTGATTCTCAACATTTTTTTAATAGACAAACTTAAATCTTCCCGCGCCGTTCGGTGCATAGAGCGGCAAGCTGTCTCCATAAAGATCTGTCCCTGGCAAAGTCTAATAGACAGTCATGCAGAACTGAATCACAACCTTTTTTTTCTAGTCATTTGAAAGCATGTGTACATTTCTTTTTACTGCTTGTAATGTAGCCAACTATTCTCTCAACTCCTCAATGTCCTCAAGCAAGATTGAAAGTAGGAATATTTTTTTAATGTAGCACCACAGAACAGTTGCTGTTCTCTGAGCTTAAAAAAAAGTTTTATTTTGTTAGTTAACAAAATACTTTCCACTTCACACACACACAGACACACACACGCGCGCGCTTGCGATATTACATTCAAATCGGTTTCAAGTTATTTCCTTTTTAGAATTCCTCCTATCAGCTTGCACATTCATGGAGAATGGCCACTTCATGGCCACTGATATCAAAAAACGGCCTTAACTATTTTCCTAGAAATTTGACAATTTATGTCTTTCAGAAATGGTTTTCGCTGACTGGCCAGACATTTTGAAATGTATTAACCATTCCCGGTTGTTTAGTCCTCTACTAGAGATGTTCCTACATGGCGGGAAATCTATAAATAGCTAGCATTTGGGTGTATCCGGTGTACAAACTCAAGAACGTGTTTATAACGTGTTTATAACGTGTTTATAACGTGTTTATAACGTGTTTATAACGTGTTTAGAACGTGTTTATAACGTGTTTATAACGTGTTTAGAACGTGTTTAGAACGTGTTTATAACGTGTTTAGAACGTGTTTAGAACGTGTTTAGAACGTGTTTATAACCTGTTTAGAACGTGTTTATAACGTTGTTGTTTTAAAGCTTGATGATGATAATGTGTGTCTCAGTTTTTAGCACGTAAAATCACATTTTCTAAGCTTTGCGGTTTCTAGAACGAACTTCTTTCAACATGGACGAAGTATTCAACTTTCATTCAAGGACTTAAAACTCAGTTTAAACATAATAGGTTAACTATTTAGCGGTAATAATGGGGACTCGATGCCAGTGGCAAGGCTAGAGTGGGGGAGAAAGGGGGAGACTTTGAAAATCACCCCGGGACCCACTTGAGGGGAGCCCCCAAATGAGTGGTGTTTTTACATAAAAAATTGAATATTACGCAAAATGCAGGGGCCCCCAAAGAGGAGGTCAAGCCCCCCGGGCCTCCAAACGATGGAAAATTCCTAGCTACGCCCCTGCTCGATGCTGAGATAAATGTAGACGCCTTGAGATATTGTTAAAACTACAGCTCAATTCTTCTTTTTATCTAGTTGGCAAAAGTAAAAGTTAAATTCAGTGTCTTTGACATTTGGGTTAGTTTTTCCCAACACGTCTGCAATAAATGACACCTTGCGGTGTTCAGGGAAGACAACCCGTAGTTGCAAATGAAGACCACAATATTTGATATGTCTAAATTCACTGCTTTGTTGAACATGGCTTTGCAACTTTTAAATTCCTCTTATGTTATGCAAGGCAGTATTTACTTTATTAATGCTGAGACTCAAAAGTAAAACCATTATTGAAGACAGGCGTTGAAGAAGGAAAAAAATTTTTAATAAACCGCTAACAGACAGAGGGTTTGTCTGCATGAGATGCGGGAAAATATGTAGGTCACAACTGGGTCTGTATAGTAATGTGAACCACTGCAACCATCCTTGATGTTCGGAATTGAAGACATTGCTATTGTTATTATTATTATTATTGCTGCATCTCCAGATATTCAAGGTGTAGATGGCGCCACGTGTACCACAACGACAACTTGCCTGGCGACAGACTTCACTTTGCCCACGTGCACCAATGGCATTTGTCAATGTCTCAACTCGTCTTTTGTTCCCGTACGGTCAGGCTGTGCACGTAAGTAATCATCGTCATCATCATCAAACTCCATATACGTGAGAGTGTGAGAGTATCCGAGCCTCTCTTTACTCATAACAAGTATTAATTTAACAAGTATTATTTTAACATGTATTATTTTAATAATAATTATTTTAACAAGTATTATCTTAACAAGTATTATTTTAACAAGTAACAACAATAAGTAAAAAAAAAAGTAAAGTTCCCCTTTCAGATCTTGTGGTCTATAGGGCAGATGATGTAAAGGTCATCTGTTTCTGTGGCCTACGGTTAATGAGGGTGTCATGTGGCCAGCACAACGACCAACCGCCTTTACTTTTCTCCAACTAATGTCAGCTACCCATTAGAGCTGGGTGGACTCGGAGGCGCCCAAGGATCCCGAAATAAAAACCCCAGTCTTCACCAGGATTTTAACCCGGGACCCCCGGTTCAGAAACCAAGCTCAGCCACCGCGCCTCCTACAACAATAAGTACTAAGACAATACTCCTTTACGAAGCAGTTGACTTTTTGCAAAAGCGATTACTTTGCTCCTAGCATGACAACGTTAAAAGACAGATTCTAGAGTGGTGGCTAGGCCTCGAGATCTTAGATGAGGTGCGCAAAATGTTCCTGAATGTCCATTTATTTATTTCACTCTTTAATGGAAGACTTGCAGGAATTCCCTCTTACGTGTGTTCAAGATAAAATGGTCTGGAAATCCATGTCAAATTTAATTATTAGATTATTAGACTTCAAACAATTATAAAGGTCTAACCAGAATAATTCTTTTTTTTTTTTTTTTTTTTTTGCAAAGATGTACATAAACTGTTAAATCTCTTGGAAAATCGATAGATCCGTTTTCTGGAACCCTGTCCACTTTCCTAATTTGTTGTGTTTTTTTTTGACCCGATGAAGAATTTGCAAGCTGATAAGAAGAATTGTAAAAGGAATATCCCTAAATAAAAACCTGTGAGGAATGTACGCATGTTTCTCTACAAGTCAAGTGCCTTCCCAGAGATATCGAATAGGAATCCGGCTTCTCTTGGGCAGTCAAAAAGAATGTGACACTGTTTTTCTATCCGCAGAGGTGACACCAGTAGTCAAATTGACCTGAAACGTGCGGAACTGACCCATAAACGTTGTCATAAGCCTTGTCAAACAAATTCCTTGATATTTAGTTGTAACTTAAAATTGGCTTAGAAATTAATTTGTAGTCAGATTATACCAGAGTTTTAAATTATGCTTTGGAAGCTCGAATTACTGAGATAAATTACTAAAGTAAAGTAAAGTTCCCCTTTCAGACCTTGTGATCTACAGGACAGATGATGTAAAACTCATCTGCTTCTGTTGACCACGGTTAAGGATGGTGTCATGTGGCCTGCACAACGGCCTTCCGCCTTTACTTTCTCTATCTAATGTCAGTTGGGTTTGCATCATACGAAAGTTCCTCGTTGGTTACAAGGAACTAAAATGAATTTCATTTCTCGTGAACTTTTTGGAATACAATTCATCTTTGAATATATGAAATTAATTTACTGTATGCTTTTATATTGTCCAGGGCAGGAAACAAAAGACTGCGAAAGAAGCTAAAAAAAAACGAAGACTTAAAAGTATGTTTTTATTAATTGCAAAAAAAAAAAAATCTGGTTTGTGATGTCAGAGGCGAAAAATGCTATGGGTTTTTCTTCGGTTTTCGATTTGATTGCTCTTCAGAAAAAGAAAATCAGTTAAAGATCAGTACTTGAATCAGACTGGTAGACTCAGTAAATTCGAAAGAGTACAAGTGGCGGAACTGTTTTGATTGTTTCTTATTTTATAATTGGAAACTTGTTTTTGCAGTGCAGCTGGACAAGCCTCAGTTGACAGGTCCTGAGAGAAACAGCAACGAGGTGCTACTTGGTCAAAACTTCACTCTGAGATGTTTTGTCAACGGTGCAGAGAGCTACGAGTGGTATAAGGGTGGTACTAGGATCTCCACATCAAGTTACTTATATACTGATATAGCAAGTCCCAGCACAGTTGGAGCCTTCACGTACGTTTTTATTCTGAATAATTAATAAAAATCTTCAACGTGTAGATAAGCATTTTAGATTGGTATTGTTACGATTTTCTCGATCAGTCCTTCTGTAAACACTGCTAAACACAAAAGCACATCGAACACATATTTGCGTGTACTAGCAGTAATGTCCCTTGTTCAACAGCAGTTGACCCGTTGACCTGTGTAATTGGCCTGAGTCGTGTGTATCAGTAGGTCGCACACACATTAACTTTTTTTGTGTTAGTGTAGTGTATACATTAAAGCAAATAGTGTGCTTATGTAGTATTGTTATAAAGCTGTACCTTTTATATGGTATTCATAGGGAACATAATAGACATTATATTTGTATATAGGCCTAAGGACTTGGTTAAACTCGAATATAAACGTTTATTTACAAGTTCAGTAGCGCGTTGTTTTTAACAAAACCTCTATTCAAGTCACTCCTTCATGGAGCCTGAGTGGGTGGGCAGACAGCTGACCTCAAAAACTGCTCTAACGATTTTACTCGAAATTTAACCGTTGATGTATATCGCTGAGAACAAAAAATGACTAGCTTGTTGGCAGAACGCGGAAAACTCTACTTAATCCGTTATAATTTTTTTTCAATGTAGAAAAATACATCAATGTAAATTGGCTAGATGTTATATCTAGGTCTAGAGCAAACGATTCTTCTCGGTCAGCCGTATTACCATAAATGCGATAACTGAGTAAATTTAAAGTTGCTTCAATTGTATTGAAGTTTATAAGCGTTGCCAATATTTTTGAGGTCAAGCTAGATTGAAGCAGTTTTAGACTACATCCTAAGAGTTCTAAATTAAAACTTTAGGTCTAGTGCTGCATCTAGATGGCCATATAATGAACATAGTAATGCCTTTCTTGTTTTAAGAAGTCTTTCTTTCGAGTGTACATACGAGTCTTCTAATTTCTGCGTCACTAAATCCACTAGATATTTCTGAAGGTCATTCTTAAAGGAAGAATTTTGTGCTACAGTAAAAAAACATTTATTTAGATGGCTACAATAATTTATTGTATGGGAAAACATTCGGTTGGCGAACCAGGTTTCCCGAGTTTGTACCTTAAGTGAAATATGATGAATTTTAATTTGGAGACTGTAGGATTTCTCGATCTCAAATACATTTCTGTCACTTGTAGAGACCGATAATGTTTGCAGAGATTGTAGAGATAAGGTACAGATAATATATAGATAAGCTACAGATAGTGTTATAGATAAGCTACAGATATTGTATAGATAAGCGACAGATATTGTATAGATAAGCTACAGATAGTGTAAACTAAGTAGACCCACTTGTCACTACAGAAGTAAAAAGCTAAATCTTTCGGCCCACTGATAGTAAGAACTTTTTGAACGTTTCATGTCGATTTGGTTACATAAAGCTACAGCTCCTGGCTACCAAACAGATTGTTTTTTTTTCTATTATATTGCAATGTTGCCTCTTTGGTTATAAAGTGCATTAGCATGAGGTTACCACTTCAAGATGTTCTATACAGTTGAGCTCCTTGATTAGAATTTGATGTCTTTCGGACTTCACCCTGCTTTACGCTAAGATTTATATGTTGAATGGAAGAACATCTAACTGTTAATCACCAGCACACAATTCACCCTGTCAACTTTTATGTCAAGAAAATGTCTATACAAAAATACTTTACACAATCCAACTAGAAGATTGAATTTAAAAAAATACATCAGAATTTAGAACAAAAAAAAAACAAAATCGAAGACATTAGCATTCATTTAATTGAATGTTTGTTACCAATGTGTTTTCAGTTGTAAAGGCATTGGATCAGAAACGGTCGTGGTGTCCCCCTTGAGTGACACGTACACTGTATACCTGTTAGGCACTGGTGGCTCAAGTAAGTACATGTTTACTTTCTGCTGCTTGTAAGGGAATATCCCTAATGTTATAATGACACTGTCATAGAGAAGATGACGCGGGTAGGTTACGTTCACGTTCTCTTTCAAGGTGTGAAGTTTAATGAAATTAGCAAGTAATGTTTTCCAACTTTGACTATCACTTATACTATATGGAGTTAAAGATAATCTACTTCCAAGTCCAAACTTCCAGCAGGACGACGGGGGATGGCTGCCTGGTCGTGTGGAATGAGCGCTGGACTATCTTGTGGTCGTCTCAATGATCCCAGGTTCATACCCTGCTCACTCCCCTCCCCATCGTACTGCCGGAAGTTTCGACTAGTAACTAGACTCTCTTTAACTCTGAATGAATATGTACAACATTTTACAACAAAAAAAACATGAATCCATCTTAGACTTGGCCTTCCTGTCTTATTTTAGCAACATCGAGTGTGCAGCCCAGAATAACTGTAGATGTGACATCGCCTGTTTTCATTGCTGCTACGATCACTCTGTTTTGTACTAACATTCCGATGGGATATGATGGACCTGTAACATTCAAGGTAAACATCGATAAGCATTTCTCGCTAAAATAGTGCTCGTTAGATCTTAAGTTTAATCTCATCGGATTCAATGTTCCAAGCGCCAGACAACTATGCAAGGCTATCTCAAATATAAGTAGTTTTTAGCAGTCTCTCTTAACTCAATAAAAACTTAGTTATATTTACAAAGTACTTATAATTTACAGATCTTTTTTTAAATTATTTTTTAAACAACTTAGGTCAATGGGGTAGGCCTAAATATTGATAACCCCACTTATGTGACTATTGATAGTACCAATACTGGTAAAGAGGCAACGTGTAGTATAGCCAGCTCATATTCTTCTGTGACTTTCTCCAAACCAACCAGCGCTCCAGTGATTCTACCATCTCTAGTCAGTAAGTAGCTTACACATTATACATTCTATCAACAAATTATATTTAAAGAAAACATAACTTTTTAGTTTGCCCTATCAATAAGTTATAATGGTCGCTGGATTAATGCTAGACAAGTTCCCCTTTCAGACCTTGCGATCTATAGGGCAGAGGATAAGATCTTCTGTTTCTTTGGCAAACGAATAGCAGGCAGGGTGTCATGTAGCCAGCACAACGACCAATAGCTTTTACTTCCCCCAACTAAAGTCAGGTACTCATTAGAGTTGAGAGAACTCAGGTGCGCCCTAAAAATACAGAAATTCATAATCCCAGTCTTCACCCAGATTCGAGCACAGGACGCCACGTTTGGAAGCCTAACGCTTAACCACTCAGCCACCGTGCCCCATAAAAATGCTAAAAATGTAAAATACATATCGTGGGTAAAAGACGCTACAGTATTCTCATAAATTAAATAGATTCTACATAGTTTTTGCTAAGTTAAAATAATTAATTGGTGCTTATTTGTCCTAATTATTAACATCTTTTATTTGTATATCTTTTATTATTATATAATAATGTAGTTCAATAGATAAAGTATAATTCAATTGTAATGAATAACTCCAGCAGTTTGGTGCACTATTGTAGTACAGCTTGCCTTGCTGTAGATCAGAGCATAAACACTGGAAATTTAGCACCAAATCGTGGTACAACTCTCACGCATAAAACTTTTGTTTTGATCAGGCACTATACAGTCTGTCAGTGTCACGATGTACGAGAGGATTTTAAAGGAAGTGATAGTTCCATCAGCATTTACTCTGACATGTTCCACTACTCCTAACGATGTCTACATTGGTAACAATACTCTGTTATACACCTGGCAGGTAAAAATGTATTTCTTTTATGTCATTATTTTCTTATCAAACTGTTTTGTGATCTAAGGTCTCAAACACTTCAGAATTTGTCCTTTCAATCCATTTTTATTTCAATTTTATTTGCCCTGGACTCTTTTTACTAGGGAGGAATATTTCGCTGTAGACCCTTAGAAAATTGAAGTAGAATGAGGGTAAAGAAAGGGGCTCCGCCTCGGACCCCACTGTAATTGAAAACATATGAATTGTTACCGTTCATGGTAACCTGAGAAACTTAACCAGACTTAATGAGACGTAGTGTTAGGATGTCCATGTGAGGTTTAGAAGACTGTAAAGTAAAGTAAAGTAAAATCCACTTTTTTTTGTTATATCGTAAATGTCAACTCTTATTATCTGATGATAAATTGAATATCTAGAATAAATGTATACTATATGCATCAAATCCAGAGAGTCCTTGGGTTTTTGAAAGTTAATATTTTAAACATTGTTTACATTCAAAACATGCTGATACTTATCGAAGTTGTTAAAATTGATAAGACTTATCGAATTATACTTATGTGTTTGACACTTCAAGAAATGTCTTGATTTCAGCGAGACGGATCAGTCATCAACAATGCTACACTTATGAGATACACAGCTACAGAATCTGGAACTTACTCATGCGCAGCTAAGCTTGGAAGTCAGTCAGCTGTGACTTCACTGAACCAGATCAAAGTGAGAATTGGTAAGTTATCTTCCAAGCAAGTCATGCATCCGTAATAAACATCTTTTGATTCCCTGGAGTCATCAACAGCCATGAGAGTGTTATATTCTCAACACCTTTTTTGTGGTTCTGTTTGGAATTAAATGAGCACAGTTTCTTGGCCAGCTGATCAAAGTTCTCTGTCTGACTTCTCAAAGTAATAGCTGTACAGACACTATAGTGCATCGCAAGAGTACTGGCATAAAAATATTTTAGTATTTATCAATGTAGTAAATAAACCACAATTCTCTCTTTTCTTTCAATACGTATAAAGTATCCTCATTACTTTAGTTTTGGTCGAAGATAATATTGTTGATATGGGAATAATGAAATTAATTCACGAAGCGAAGTTCAGTTTAAGAGATATAGTTTAAGTATGTGTATAATTTTTTTTTGTTCATAAGCGTATTCCATTAAAGATATAACATTACATTATTTCATATTGGTTATCTTTAAGGCCTTCTATTTAAATTATTTCATACTGTTTATCTTTAAGGCCTTCTATTTATGGTCTATCCATCAGAGGTAGCCAAGTGTTACATATTGTATGCTAACGCGTGGTTGACACTTCTAAAAACTAGATGCCTATATGTAAACACGGTTCATGTGTGAATTGACAATAGCTTGTATTAATCTGAAAATGTTTAAGGACTTAAAATATGTAATATAATGGGTGAATATTAAATACCATAGAGAATTCTTTGTTATTGTTTGGAAATCTACTGCTTTAAATTAATCTTATTGATTTAGTTCGGTTTCCTCTTCCATATTCATGCTTATTGGCATTCGCTTTCACTAAATAATGCCTTTGTTTGTTTTTCTTTAGCTTCTTCCAAAGTATTTAGTTTCAAATGTAACGTCTTTGGCTAAGTCTATGAATACTTTAAGAAATATTTCAAAGTATTAATAGCCAAAAATCTTATTCAAATTTTTTCATTCACCGAATAGAGGACTTGCTATATATTAGTTCAAGTCAACCAATCAGAGGTGGACGTGTCACACTGACCTGTGGAGATATTCGTACAGACAATGTCAAGTACACGTGGACGCAAAACAATAAGGTCATTTCAGGCCAGTTTGACCGGAAGCTTCAACTGGACAACGTGCAGATGAATGACAGTGCTGCCTACAAGTGTGGTGTATCAGTCAATCAAGTGTATCTTGCTTCAAGTTCACAGGATGTCAGCGTACAAAGTGAGTACTCGCTAGCATTATCTGGTTTAGGGTTGTTATGGAGTGTGTGTGTGTGTGTGTATCGGGACAGTGGGAAGAAATAAACGATTGGTTGTGAATGATGCAAGAAAAACGGTATTTTCATCAGTGGTCCTAGATAGGAGAGACGGCTCCAGAGGGGCAGACTGAAAAGATGTGTCTTTTGTAGTGACTTAGATTTTGTTTAGAATATCATTTTACAATATGACTATATTCTATTGCATTTATTCATTAATTTCATTTTAAATTGACTTTGTTGATATTGTAATAAAAGTTATATTTAGTATTGTTCACAAAAGAAGTTATTCAAGTTATTTAAAGTTTTATAAGTTCAAATATACACCTACAGCGGTTTAGTTGTCTACCAGAAGTTTGGTGCCACAAGTCAACGTCCGTTAACAAGGAGGGTGTCACGTTGTACTAAGTGTCAAAAATTGATTTTCTAAGCAATAGACATCATCGATTAGCGACGATCACGTCTATTTCAGACGCACGTGGATAATAGTATTGACCAGAGCTTCCTGACATGCGTATTGGCAAGACACACGACACACCCTTATTTTCATTCAACTTCATTTTCGACATGAACTCTCTTACTAATAGAAATAGTGCGTCAACATGGAGAATGAAATTCTGAAGCTCAGAAAAAAAAGACAAACTCTTGGCTTGTACTTCCCAAGATCCTGTTTGTTGGTTGGAGATGGAAACTGCAGCCTCTCCTTTTCTACTTTCAAAAAGATTTTTTTAAAGTATATAAAACACACATTACCTACTAATGATAAATAATAACTTTTTCCGCTAAAAAAAAAAGGATTAATCTAGACATTTATTACGTAAATTTGGATTTCAAACGTATTGAAAAATATATATGCACAGAACGAAAAGAAAAATTGTATAATTATATTTTTGTATTTTTCTTCTTTGTTTTCTTCTAAAACCCCGACGGACCCCACTGTGGGAGCTACGAGCCCCCAAATAGAGCCTAGCTGGTTTAGAGGGGCGCAATCGGAAAATGTTTTTTAGTTTTGGGAGTGAAGCCAGTGGTAAAAGTTTTAGAAACACTATAAAAAGGGAGGTATCATTGTATCGTCTATTGAGGTGACAAATCTTCAGCGATGCCAGACACTGTATCGTAACAAGAATCCTCTGTTTAGTTTCTGGATGAAGACAGATAGCTTTTTTCCTATCATAACTTAATTTAATATACACTAACATAGCATCAATAATGGATACAATTTATTTGACAAAAGATAATCAGAGGTAAATCACGTTCAATACTATCTCCACTGTTACCACATGAACTCTCACAAACTCGTATGCACTATGTTAAAATTGAAATGTATTACGCATTTTGTGATCTCAGATTATTTGCTTTTTAGCTACCATTGAAAGACCTTTAATCTCCACTGGTCTTGCAAGACATTTTGGTGAGAATGGGCACTTCACGCTTTGGTGTATTACACAGTCTTATACTGAGGGGATGACCTATGAGTGGAAAGTGTGAGTATATTCTAAGACTAAAGTCATCAAAATATTTAGAAAAGGTCCTCCTTTCAGACCATGCAGTTTATAGGGCAGATGATGTTACGGTCATGTGTTTCTTTGGCCTACGGTTAACGAGAGTGTCCTGTGGCCAGCACAACGACCAACCGCCTTAACTTTGCCCCAACTAAATTCGGGTACCCATTAAGGTTCCCGAAGTTTAAAATAAGTCTTCAGCGAGATTCGAACCCAGGAGTCCAGGTTCGGAAGCAAATCACTTAAGCACTCAGCCGACGCACCCTTATTAAAATATTGAAGGGAGGTAAATCTGCTAAGGTGACACTGTTGTCATTAACAAATAATGTTGTCGTTAACAAATAGTTTGTCATTAACAATGACCTCTTTAAGTCATGAAGCGATTACGGATCATATCATAAGAATGGGATAAAAGCCGAGTGTTAGAACACAATTAGGATATATTTTGAGCCTTGCACAATGTAAAACTAAGACGATAGGTAAAAATTGATTGGCCATTATTTTCATTGGAAGTGGAAGCAGATACGATTAAGGATTTGGCTCCAAAATTTATTTGTTTCAGTAAAACTGTAAAGTTTTGGCTTTGCGACAATGACGTGACAATTAAACAAGAAAATATTTTTTTAAATTCCTTATATAATTAACAAAGTTTTCATGACAAACAATGAATTTATGCGACAAACTATTTAAGAATGACTGATCCCCATGGCCCGCCTTTGAGTTCGTATATAACATGAACTTCTTTTATCGACTTGTTATCAGTAAAGGTGTAATATCACCAGTGACAAGCAAGTACTACAGTCTCCCAGCCATCACAAGTGTCAACAATGGGGAATACATCTGCAAGGCCAAGTTTAAAGATGTGACAAGCGACAACAGCCCTGTTCTAACAGTGACAGTCTCACGTAAGTATCATGCGATGATAATTTCGCTATAGGATTATAATGTAAACACTGTAGCATTAAACAGCTGTTGTCCTTGATGCAAAGACACTTTAAGATTTCTTTAACTTTTACAATATAATTCATTTTTAAAAGTGTCTTTAATTTCTTTAATTTGTAATCTTCTTATAATAGCATCTAATCTTTAATCTATACTCAGAATCTATAGCAACAAGTGGACCCTTTTTTTTTATAAAAACAAAACATCTCATCTTATGCATTCCTGACTGCGTGGTATGCGCTCTGAACTGTCTCACTGGTCCCGGATTTGAACCCTTCCCGCTGCCATCCCCTGTCGTCCATCGGGAGGTTTCACAATCGGACCATCCATCATCTCTGCATTTATTTTAATTACATAATTTCCTATAAAAAATGTATTTCTTTCAATGTGAATTCATTATGTATTCATTATTTAAATAAATTTGTCATTATTTAACAAGTTTAATAAAAATCAAATGTACGTGAATCTTTCATTCAAATAGGTGAAAATGTCTTTGAAAGTTTTTTAATGGCTTAGACTCTATAATGTACATTGATTACTGATTGGTGCAGAACCCGGATCGCTCTGTTACGAACACAATGATTGTAACTTCGACGAACCTGGCTACACAGGTAGATGTGGCTCCAACGACAGATGTGTATGCTCTGATGGATACTTCCCAAAGGGTGAGATGTGCACGCCAGTAAGCTCAAGTAAGTACATCAGACATCAGTACTCACATGGAAACTTTTGTTCATGGATACTTTAGTTGTTTTTTTTTACAAAACTTATATCAACTCACTGTGTCTGTCTGCATGTCTGTCTGTCTGGTAAAAACTTTGTAAACGTTATTTCTCCGACACTCCATCTTGGATCACGCTGAAATTTTGCACAATTAATTCTTTTACCTCACAACACAGGAACCAATAAATAAAATTAACAAACTAGTTAATTAACTATTAGTAATAAATGACTTTATTTGGTATCTCAGACAAGGGAATAAAAATGTATTTGACTGAAGTGGTGGTATAAGCTAAATTAGTCCACTTTCCATGTCGCCGCCTTAAATGAAATTTGAAACAAACAATCCATAATTATACAATCTTCTACAGTCATAAGCACCTTACTAGCTCAGTGGTTAGTATGTCGGCTTCAGTAGGCTCGAGCCATGAGTTCAAATTCAGGTTGTTCCCCTTTAAATCAAGTACGGTAAAATTCCTCAGATATCCCTCTCTTTCTCAATCCCTCCTTTTATCTTCCCGACTGGTCCATATCAGTGATAGGATCATAGCAGATTTGTTGTTTTCTTTAAAGGTATTTCTTATGTTTTTCTTCTTTTAAATTTCCTTTGTATAACGGATATCTCAAGCTATCAGCCTGCACAGTGCGCGATGGTCCAATCTCTTTTCTGGACTAGTGGGGGAGAAGGGGTGTCTGGAAGAAAGTTTCCGTGCTCCTTAAAGGTGCTCAGCAGACACAAATCAGCTGGATTAGGGATTCGAACTCGCGCCTCATTGATAGGTGGCCATGCCACTCAGCTACTCTTCCTTCATCTCTTTTCTGGACTAGTGGGGGAGGGGGGGGTGTCTGGAAGAAAGTTTCCGTGCTCCTTAAAGGTGCTCAGCAGACACAAATCAGCTGGATTAGGGATTCGAACTCGCGCCTCATTGATAGGTGGCCATGCCACTCAGCTACTCTTCCTTCATCATTCTAAACATTATATTTTCTGCAATGTATTCCAGGACTACTTTTCCAATGTATTCCCCCCCCCCCCTCTTTTTTTGTTTTAAACTTTTCTCCCAAAATGCTTCGATTATCAATACTTCCGTATTCTGTACACACGAAACACCAAAAAAAAAATGCTTGCTATTTTTGCTATTTGCGGATACGCCTTCTTGTATGAAAATCTTCAATACTACTTATACATAAAGAAAGACCTCGAATAAAAACCATTTAAATGTATAGTTAGGGCCAGGAGAAAACCAGTGACTTAGCAGAATCCTGGTCATTGGTTAATATGCATGACTAAATTCATGACGCGTAGGACGTAATCATCTTCTTTTTAGAAGTAATATCTGTATTATATAAGATAAGATAATGTGATAAATTATTCTTAGACTATATTTTTGTTAACTGATTCTGTCCCTTTGGTTTATAGCCTTAATGTCATTTTGCAATGCCAGACGTGGGAGACACTAAGATTTTATATTTTATTCTTACAGGCAGTGTTGGCCAAATCTTGAGCTCAGCTGTGGTCATTGCCTTCTTCTGTGTCTTCATCAAGATGATATAGAGCAGCCAGCCAACGAACACTTAGAATTTCTGAACTGGCATCAAATAAATCATATGTTTGTGTCATCATGAAAATTTGACGTCACTAGTTTGATGCTGTCATTTTGGATGTGGCATTTGACATTTGAAAAACAAAGCAAAAAAGTTCTTATTGTAATATTCACAATATCCATTTATTGGATTGATTTCTCAGAAGCTCATATTGCCAATGTTTGACATGTTAAACTTTAGACTGGCTTGTATATTCCCAGAGACATACTATTAGATCTGCATGTTGAATTCTATCTAACAAGTCGATTACAGAATAAATTGTTGAACTGTTTTTCTTTTTCATTTGTATAAATAAATATTTCCTAGTTCATAATTCCCTGTATATATAAAAGTAGAGTGAATTAAAATAACCCTTTCAGACCTATCGATCTCTAATTGAGCAGAGGATGTTAAAGTCACGTGATTCTCTTGCCAAAGACCAGCACAACGACCAACCTCCTTTACTTCCCCCAAGTAATGTCAGGTACACATTAGAATGGGGAAAATTCAGAGACGTTGAAATTCCGAAATTCAAAATCCCACCTCCACCGAGAAATTTAAAACCAAGACCCAAGCACCAGGTAATTTGAGGCCCTATGAGAAGTGAATAGGGTGGCCCCTAATGAACTAGAAAAACAAAAAAATTAAGACCGAAAATACGTAATGATTTAAAAAACAAACTGCTTCTATCTATATCTAGATCAACAAATAAGTTAAATTTATATAGCTCTGATAGAACGAAGGTGCTTCATGGACGATTCATAATAACGTTTCGACATTTCACCAAAACGAAGAAACAATGGTCTTCTAACAAATGTAGTCTAATAAGTAGATCTAAACATTGGTGAATAAATCTTGAATCATAGACTTAGAGCTAGGCTACTCGACAAAGAGCAATATTCTGATATGTTTGAGATTTGATCCAGCGCAATTTTTTTTTTCTATTAAAAAATTTCTTCGAATTCTGTGTGAGGCCCCCAGCAATCGGAGGCATGCCTAGTTTGCCTACGCCTAAGGCCGCCCTGCAAGCACCTTAGTAATCAGATACCCCGCCCCATGAAGATGTATAATTTATATGTAAAAAATATTCAATGGTTTAAAGATTTAAAACATTTTAAAGATGTAGATCTACTGCATAGTCCCTATGGGAGGGTTAAACTTTTTTTGAATTTTTTTAATGGTTAGATTTTATCATAAGAAACTCACTATACCTAATTAGTGACTGTTGATCACGATTAATGGATCAATGTTTCATTTTGTTAAATATTTGTCTTTTAAATTTTGACGGCATTATTCAAATAATGTGTAACAATGGTAAAGCATTTGAAGACAGCAGACTATTTGAATATATGAAGATATTTCCTAACACCTGTTACATTTACCGTCTAATACAAGATCGTTGGATAATTGGAGGGCCTGGTGGGTGGGGGGCTTAGGCGAAGTGAATTTAATGAACTCAAAGAAATATTTAAAAAAATAAAAAGAAGTTGCAAAAAAATAAAAATAAAAAAAAATTGCTCAATTTATTAAAAACCAGCCCGTCTATATTAAATCAAAAAAAAACTGAAATTCATATTTCGCAATTTACGTACTAGAGACAGAGACTAGTAAACACAGAGTCATATTGCTCTAATCTTTTTTTTTTTCGAAATCTGATCCAAGTTTCGCAACTTTTCTCAAAATTTTTCTTTGTTCCTGTGCGCGGCTCCCCACCAATCGGAGAACCTGGCCGCTGCCTAGTTTGCATATGTCTAAGACCGGCTCTGCTTCAATGCATTCATACCATTTTTTTCAATTAAATATAAATTTCGGAGTCACTTCCCCTTAATAACAGGTGTACCAGAGTGAACTGTGAACTGCTGACCCAGTAGCAAATACAGAATGATTATCTGTTACTCAGTATGAACTTATCATTATGCGTCTGTCACTCTAATGAGAAAACAGGCACATGTCTTTGAAATAAACTATAAGTGGGGTCAGATTTTTAGCAAACTTTACTTTGGCTATATACTCTAGGTGAGCGCTAGATAGAGGTATGTCTAATCAAAAGTAAAGACAGTGTTAAGGAATGTCATGGTGATGATTTCATTAAAAAATGTCTTAATTTTATTTTAAAGTCAGATCTAATGGATGAGTGTGTGTGGTAGGGTATGATAATGGTGGAAAGTAGATGATACTGAAAGATTTAAAATGAAGATTTCAAAATCACAAGTCACGTTATATGCAACCATGGGCGGACTGGCTATAAGGGTAACCGGGAAAAATGCTCGGTGGGCAGGTGGGCCTGTCAAATGGGCCACATTAAAGGTCTGTAAGTCCCGTATACGTGATTGGCCTTACCTTTTATGAAAGATCTTTTACATACTTAAGTGAGTAATACTAGCCACATATTCCGAAATATTGGATTCGTTTATCTCAGCACGTTTCTACATTTAAAGAATAGGCTGAAAAGTTTTATGACACAATAATCCAAGCAGGATTTCATGCTGAAGGCTGGTGGTAAAGACGATGACAGGAAATTGTTGTTGACACAAAAAGAAACGATGTGTCAGCGAGTGGTTTAGTAATTAGGAACCTTCCGTCTCCCTTGAATGTGGACAGACATTTCTCTGTGGCCAGGACGTTGCATGTTACTCCTCTTCAAATTTTGGTTTGTTTTGTTTTTTCATGTTTTGGTTGTTGCTTTAAAACAGCCCAAACATCCCATATCACGGCTGGATGAGAGGGGTGGGAGAGTGTGTGGAGGGCAGGGATATAACTCGGGACCTTGAAAACGACAGTCCAGAGCGCGTAGCACACGACTAGGCAGCCTTCAAGTGTAATGCTTTACTCTTTCAGTTATATGAAAATAATGCAATGAACGAATTAAGATTGTCATTGCATTGTAGATTTTATTTTTACACATTGAAATTTCCAATATCCCCAAATTCTATTTACATGTAGAAATACAATAAAGTTATGGAAACCCAAGTTTGCTTACATGCGTTCAGTTTTATACATGTCCTTTGTAATCAAGTTGTGGGCTAAATCGTAGGGTAATGCACAAACCGATTTTGATACCCAGTCCGCTCTTGTATGCAACCTTCCATTTTTCCTCTTTCTATCTCTGTCTCTTTCTTTCTCTCCTTCTCTATTATTTTTTCTTGTTTTTATATTCTTTCTCTCTCTTTCTTTGTTTCGATCTCTTTCCATTTTTCAGTTTCGTTTTCTTTCTCTTTCTCTAATGTTATCTAGTTTTCATTCTTTTCTATCTTTCTATCTTTTTTTTATCTCTGTTTCTCTTTTTCCCCTTTCCCTTTCTTTCTCTTTCTCTATTTCATTCGTTTTCTCTATTTTCCTTATTTCTTTCTCTCTCTTTCTGAATTCCATTCTTTCTCTTTCTCTACTTCATTCTTCTTCTCTCTCTCTTTCTCTCTACCCTCTCACTATGAAACAGTCTGACTAATGTAGCTAGTAAATAGACCAATATTATAAAGAAAGATAACTCATTTGAGTACAGATTTCTTTTTTTTAAACGAGTGGTAAACTGCTTGACTTTAGAACTGAGGAGTCAAGGGTTCAAATATTTGGGAATGCTTATGATTTTGAATTTCAGGATTTTTAAGGACGCTCTCTATTCCCCAAAATTAGAATGGGTTTACGAATTTTGTTTGGAAAAAAAAAAGTAAAAGCGCTTGGTCACATGAAGTGACAGGAATTATTTTTTTTTTACAATCACATGACTTCCGTGCGATATTGAGACAATAGAAAGACGAACAGAAGTTTTCCGTCTGTATTGGAGGCTATCACGTGGCGCACGTCTCACTGACGGAGAGAAAGGTCTCTCAATCAATGACCCAAGATATGGACGCACTCGAGGTTATTTTACGGGTGAAGTAATCGGACCAATGTTCGTGCGACATTACGAAACTCGCTTTTCTTTTTTGTACTCGTGAAGTATTGCCTCTGTATTGAATGAGGTCAGATTGCTGAAATAGATTTAACTGGACTTAAACAGTCGTACTGCATTAACTGGAGATATGCACATTTCTTTAACATGTTATGTATCCTGCCTGTAATTTTATTCTAGTTATTTCAATCAAGGTACAAAGACATAGGTTAAAGGTTGTAGTTGTGTGTTTTTTTATTAAAGTAAAGTCTGACCTGAGGGTGTTTTTTTTAGGCCCTCCCTTTAAGGTATTGACGCCAGTGTCATTGAGGTTATCTCCATGGTAGCTAGAACGTACAGTTGACAAACGGTTAATATGTTAGCGCTGCGTTCAGTTGAGTCGTTGGAGTTGAGTTCCAACTGACAGAATTGATAGAAACTATACATCAAACTTTTATGTTAGAACTTGAGACAGAGATTACTAAGTAATGTATACAAGTCTATCAGTGCTTATTATCATCTTATATGTGGGTAAGTTTGTTTGTAAAGTGTTTGACATGTTTCGGATGTTCTTTTAGAGGTGAAGATAATTTACTTCCTACTCCAATCCTCCCGCAGGACGACGGGGGGAGGCAGCGGGCAAGGTTTGAACCCGGGACAATCAAGACGACCGAACGACAGTCCAGCGCGCATACGCACAACCATGCAGCCTTCCTGCACCGGACATTAATTATGCTGACTACGCCTCTGGTATCGCACTTAGTTGATAACACAACCAGACAGCCAACTAAACTGAACATAACAACTAGTGTTAAAAAAAAGTTCAAATGTTTGTGTAAAAAAAAAAAAACTGTATTATTTTCTAAACAATTTTTATGATATGATAAGAAATGATAAGATAACGATATTTGATTTATTTAACAGCATACAATGTTTTAAAATGATAACTAACAAAATCAATCTTTTTTTATGTAATTTATAGCATAAAATGTATTTATGTAAATGATGACATTACATTTATGCTTTAATTTTAAAGATAATAGTAAATATCTTATTGGCGCTAGTATTTTTTTTTCACTCTTCCTATAAGGTACTGACCCATGTACAAATATATTTTTTGCATGTTTAAAAAAAAAACAACATAATTTAGTATGTAAAACAACATTCTTTTTTTTTTGTAATGTATTGTAAATAACTTCCTTAATTCAATGCCATTTTTTGCCTCAAGTGACACACATTTCCATTTTCAACTTTCTTACTATAAACGTTAGCCTAATAAAGCTAAGTTATATTCTGTACAATGTGACATACTACTTGGAACTTCTAGATGTTTCTTTGCCATAACAAAAGAATGCTAGACTCACAGATACAAAAGTCTGAAAGAGTTATAAATCCAGAAACAGTATATTAAGTTGTGATTTATGATGCATATGACATAGTTATTTAAAGAGATGGACAACGAGTAGATGCCAGAATATTACTTTAGATAGATAGATAGATAGATAGATAGATAGATAGATAGATAGATAGATAGATAGATAGATAGTTAGATAGATAGATAGATAGATAGATAGATAGATAGATAGATAGATAGACTGATTGTAAGAAGTACAGACACGTTTAATTGTATTTTTATATTTGAATCAGTCATAATCCAAATATTATGATTCCACTATTGACTTCCAAATGCTAGACTACAGTCACAGTGTGAGCAAGACTGGTTCTCAAATATCCTTTCTCTGTCCCTTGTAATTTGAAATTGTCCATGTTATCATTTATGTCTATCTTGTGTGTACCAGACAAAAGAAGAAAACGTCATAGTATTCATTGTTCTCTTTAATATTTTGTTAAAATTTTTTGGTTTAATCTTATATGATCTTTTCTCTTATTCTTCGACACCGTAACATTTTTTGTTCCTACCACGAATTAGAATCTATCATCTAGTGGCTGTTCATCCTTACCTTTAATAATTTTTTTTTTTTAAAGTATTTCCCCTTTAGATTAATGCCTTCCTCTATTTTCAGCCATACCAATTACAGATGGAGCCACTTGTGCATCGTATTCAACGTGCCAGGCCACAGACTACACTTTGTCTACCTGTACCAGCGGTACCTGTAATTGTCTCAACTCGTCTTTTGTTCCCATACGATCTGGCTGCGCTTGTAAGTGAAGGTCTTATTTTTTTCTGTAGTTTAGTTTTTACATTTTATTTAAGTCAGAACTTCATGGAATGTGGAGGGTGGGCGGAGGAACCTGGACGCTGATCTTAGAAACGGCTCTAATAATTTTCCTATAAATTTAACACCTGATGTATATCGCTGAGAAAAGAATCATTAGCTCGTTACCCACACTGGAAAAACTCTATAATTTTTTCAAAGTAAAAATAAATCAATATTGTAAAGAAATAAGTCCTTTTAAGTATAAACTGCCTTTTATTGTGAAGCATTCAAACATAACCTATTTACAAGGCTAACATTATCTACAGATAACAAACTCCACTAGATGACTTCCTTCTGCATATTTTCAACACACTCGTCACTTCCCGCAAGTCCCCTAACTCTCCGATACCCACCCAACACTTGACCGTGTGTCACGGTTGACCACACATAGTAACCGTGTCACAACAAATATAAATTTGGCTAGACAACTAGACTTAGATCCAACATCGTTTTGGAAAGGATTATCGCATTTTTAAACGGACTTTCGCTTTCCGGAATTTCCGAAAGTAAGACATTAATTCAAGAATTTAATAAATTAATGTTCAGAAACAAATTGCACAGTCTTCCGCGTCTAGATCTAAACACCTATCATTGGAATATTATATAGTCTATTAGATTCGCTTAGCCAGATTCCACTCGCAGGGGAAGAGGTTGGGACTTGGTAAAATGTTCATTTGTTTTTTGATCTATTACTCCATAGTTTCTAAAAGAAAAACAATACCTCTATTCAAGTCACAACTTCATGGAAACAGGAACCTGCATTGGAACATGCATGGACGCTAAGCTCAAGACCTTAATAAATTAATGTTGATGTAATTTACCGCATCGTTTTTAAGAGTTCTAGGTTCTAGGTTCTAGGTGTAATAAAGGTACCAATAAATAATTGCTTTCTGATCTAGTTCCCGCTGTTCGAATCGGCAGCATCGTTCCTTTTAGCATCTGACGGTGTTGACATTTATGGGTTCAAATCCGATTTGAATTAAACATTTTTAAATTAGTTTTTTTTTATTAATATATTTTAAGTTGTATAATGCTTTATTCACAAGAAATAATAACCTTTACTCTTAAACGAGCGATTCTTGCATGCATTGGCTTAGGATTAGGGTTAGGGTTATTCTAAATTTAATTTTGGCTAAACACATTTTATTACTGAAATTTCAATGAAGTCAAAGTAGAAATAAACTTGACACCGCTTACATCACTGGCTTACTGTAGTACACTAGAATACTTCATTGCGAATATGTACAACTTTTAATGAATCAATAGGCCTAATTAAAAGAGAATCTATAGCGACCAGCGGCGGATAACGGTTATGTCTGCGCTGAGTGTGGCAAAATATGTAGGTCGCTGCTGGGGCTTCGCAGCCACGTGAAACACTGTACTCCTCATTTATCTTCGGACAAGTCTTATTATTATAATGTGTAGAGTTTGGGTGAATTTCCTCATTATTTACTGATGAAGCTTTTAATACAAGAGTTTGAATAATCAAAGAGATTGATTTAGTACACTTTTCAATTGACAATCCAATAATAGGTCTTATGGTTTTCGCTAAAGGTAGTATGGGAAACGAGTCGACATGATCAACGATTTTTTTATATTGTAGGTGCACTTCAAATTTTAATGTTCAATTCTAACTTTCCATTAAAAATCATTCAACCGAGCGAGACTCAGTCACCAGGTAATAATTTAAAAAAAAAAAAACAAGTTAATATTAACAAATGAGAATAAAATATGAGAACAAAACATCACTTCTGAATGTCTCTCGGAAACAACGATCTTATAGTCAATTTAAAACTGACATTTTTTGTAGCCTCGACACAGTCATTGGCGATGCTTTAAAACTCTTTTTCCGCTGTTTTTTTACTCATGTTTTTGTTTTAATTGCTGAAAACTTAATCTTGTATATTTTTTTTTAAACTTCAGGATTATTTTCTTCTTCATTTTTTTTTTTTAAAGAGTACCATGTGTTTGAAGCTAGTTTCAAAAGGTTTAAATAATAATGTTTTGTGAAAATATGGATACATATTCCGAACATAATTTTTATTCTATCTGGATCACAGTGGGGGAGTTTGTTTTTTTAATTTCATAATTCGAATACAAAACCAATTTACTTAAATGTTTTGTATGAAAGGATACATCTTCTTTTCTATACACCATATAACATTTTCCTATAACAGCTAGAAAGTCGTTAAAGGTTTGACATAACGTAGCAGTGCTAAACGAATGGTCGAAGTAAATGATTCCGTCGGAACATGGAAAAATAATTCTGGATAGATTTTGTACAGTTTATCAATGTGAAATATTAAAGCATTCGGTTATTAAATGGAGTTATACACTGGATACCTCTTGCACACCTCTAGTTTTCTTTTCACCTGTGGGATGTCTGCAGGGCCGGTCCTAACTATTGCGGGGCCTATGCAAAACGGAGTGCGCTGGGGCCCAGTCTGGGCGAGAATAAATATAATGTTAAAATTAAGATTTTGCATTAGAAAATACATTCGTCTTTGTAATAAATTTTTATTACACGAAAACTGACAAAGCCGTTTTATTGGTTTTTTTTATCGCGAGTGGAATTGGCACTCCAAAATGACAATATTGTCCGTTTTTCAGAAGATTTCAATAATGTCGAGAGACTTCCAGGACTTTTCGTATATTTTGCAATTTAAAGAGATTTCTTGGAGGTCCTGGAAAATCAGAAGGCCGCGGAAACCCTGTTATTATACATAAATGATAATGGTTTAATTTAAAAATGTACACCTAGAATTAGCGCGGGGCCTATGAAAGTGCTGGTCCCACTGCGGCCGCATAGCTTGCCTGTGGCATAAGAGCGGCCCTAAATGTCTGGCTGAGTGTTCTAAGCCGATTCGTGACCTATCACTGGGATCAAACTCAGCTTCGTTGCGATTGTTGAGCGCCTCAAGGCAGCACGGAAACCTTTTCTCAGATACCTCCTTCCCAACCCCCACCCCTCAAAAGGTGCACTGAATGGATACCAACACTGACCTACGAGGTCGCAACCTGTGGCCAGAGGACACCAAAAGGACGTTGCCAGGTCGTACATACCTCTTACGTTACGGGTCAGTGTTCAGGTCTTCTATGACGATTCGTCTCGACTGAATGTGTTACCATCAAAGTTGCGCTATACAAAAGTAATTTAAAAAAAACGAACTTAGTTTAATTAAGAAAGTTCATTTAAACTGCTATAAATACGTTAGATCTTTTACGGAACAAAAATCAGCTCGAGTCGGGAATCAAGTTCAAGCCGCCAAGCATTTCTTTTTGCCACTCAGCCAATCCTACCAACTTTTCATAATTCTTACTAATAGCTTGCACTTTCTTCAAGGGTGTAAGGAAAAACATGGATGAAAACATTGGTGAAAACATTGGTGAAAACATTGGTGAAAACATTGGTGAAAACATTGGTGAAAACATTGGTGAAAACATGGGTGAAAACATTAGTGAAAACATTGGTGAAAACATTGGTGAAAACATGGGTGAAAACATTGGTGAAAACATGGGTGAAAACATTGGTGAAAACATTGGTGAAAACATTGATGAAAACATTGGTGAAAATATTGGTGAAAACATTGGTGAAAACATTGGTGAAAACATGGGTGAAAACATTGGTGAAAACATTGGTGAAAACATGGGTGAAAAAATAGATGAAAACATGGGTGAAAACATTGATGAAAACATTGGTGAAAACATGGGTGAAAACATTGATGAAAACATTGGTGAAAACATGGGTGAAAACATGGGTGAAAACATTGGTGAAAACATGGGTGAAAACATTGGTGAAAACATTGGTGAAAACATTGGTGAAAACATGGGTGAAAACATTGGTGAAAACATTGATGAAAACATTGGTGAAAACATTGGTGAAAACATTGGTAAAAAAAATTGGTGAAAACATTGATGAAAACATTGGTGAAAACATTGGTGAAAACATGGGTGAAAACATTGGTGAAAACATTGATGAAAACATTGGTGAAAACATTGATGAAAACATTGGTGAAAACATGGGTGAAAACATTGGTGAAAACATTGGTGAAAACATTGGTGAAAACATAGGTGAAAACATTGGTGAAAACATTGATGAAAACATGGGTGAAAACATGGGTGAAAACATTGGTGAAAACATGGGTGAAAACATGGGTGAAAACATTGGTGAAAAAATAGATGAAAACATTGGTGAAAACATGGGTGAAAACATTGGTGAAAACATGGGTGAAAACATGGGTGAAAACATGGGTGAAAACATGGGTGAAAACATAGGTGAAAAAATAGATGAAAACATTGGTGAAAACATTGGTGAAAACATGGGTGAAAACATTGGTGAAAACATGGGTGAAAACATTGGTGAAAACATGGGTGAAAACATTGGTGAAAACATGGGTGAAAACATTGGTGAAAACATGGGTGAAAACATGGGTGAAAACATGGGTGAAAAAATAGATGAAAACATAGGTGAAAACATGGGTGAAAACATTGGTGAAAACATTGGTGAAAACATGGGTGAAAACATTGGTGAAAACATGGGTGAAAAAATAGATGAAAACATAGGTGAAAACATGGGTGAAAACATTGGTGAAAACATTGGTGAAAACATGGGTGAAAACATTGGTGAAAACATGGGTGAAAACATGGGTGAAAACATGGGTGAAAACATTGGTGAAAACATAGATGAAAACATAGGTGAAAACATGGGTGAAAACATGGGTGAAAACATTGGTGAAAACATGGGTGAAAAAATAGATGAAAACATAGGTGAAAACATGGGTGAAAACATTGGTGAAAACATTGGTGAAAACATGGGTGAAAACATTGGTGAAAACATGGGTGAAAAAATAGATGAAAACATAGGTGAAAACATGGGTGAAAACATTGGTGAAAACATTGGTGAAAACATGGGTGAAAACATTGGTGAAAACATGGGTGAAAAAATAGATGAAAACATGGGTGAAAACATGGGTGAAAAAATAGATGAAAACATGGGTGAAAACATTGGTGAAAACATTGGTGAAAACATGGGTGAAAACATTGGTGAAAACATGGGTGAAAAAATAGATGAAAACATGGGTGAAAACTGAAAGTGTGTTATAAAAACGCCCCTTACGATCTCCTAGAAATTTAAAAGCTTATTCATATCTTTGCTCAAAAAAGATAACACGCTAATTGAGAACACAATGAAAACCTTGGTTTAACCATTATAATTTATTTCAGAATTCTAAAATCATTATAAAATATAACTTGGATTACGTCTTTTTATCATTGAAAATATTTTTGGACACATTGTGTCACGTGACTGTAGCGGGGATTACCGGACTAGACACACACATTTATAAGTATTCAGTAGGGAGTTGATTCAACGAAGGGACTGTCAATGAACACTTAGAGCACCGTCTTAGTTACGTAAGAGTGCACTCCAAAATTAATTGAAATATGCATCTTTCAAATACCAGATTAGATCTAGATTCTAGTAGATCTAGATTCGTTATTAGGTAATACTCACAGAGATTTGAATCAGAAACCCCTCGGTTCTTAAGCCGAGCACTTTACCACTCATCCACCAAGCACGCCCCCCACCCCCCACCCCAAAAAAAAAAAAAAGTAATAAATAGAATACATCATAGACCAGTACTAGCTTTAGCAAGAAGAAATTAAAAAAAAAAATTATACTATTTCTTTCCTGTCCAGTAAAACTGGCCAAGCCAGTGATCATCACAGCCTCTCAGAAATCCAATCAGGTTTTAGCAGGAGCGACGTTCACTGTTTACTGTCGAGTAGCTGACTCTTCAGACAATTACGAGTGGTTCCTAGATAATACGAAACTACCTACTCAATACAATGACCACACAGATACAGCCAGTCCGGCCACCGTTGGAACTTTTACGTAAGATTAAACTTGAAATACTGGTATACTGCTATAATATATATATGTGGTGGGTTTGGCACAGAACAAACTAAATGACATGACGAAGGCAACTCGTAGGACGATTCCAACTGTTTATTATGCATTAAAGACCTGCCAAAGGCAAACATAAAACATAATTACAAATAAACATAAACTAAACATAATTAATAAGCCTAAATGGTTAGACCAAGTTGTACACACAACATCAAAGTCTAAAAACTAAATCTTAACAAAAAACGAAAAGAAAATCATATAGTGTAAACCAACCTCTCTTATACAAACACAAGAGAGATATGGAACACCCGAAACATTATAAAAATAAAAGACAATGTAGTTCTCTAAAAATAAATCAACTAGTTGTCCTACATAAAACTAATATACATTGTTTGAAGAGTTTCGCTCTTTACTTTCCTTACAAAAAACTACAACAATTAAATAGAACAAATCTATACACTCACAAATACAATGTTTCTTAAAAGCTAGTATGTAAACACTTGTAAAAATACATTTACAAGATCGACAGTTAACATTCTATATAGAATACTACAGGTACGCATTTCAATAAATGAATTCATCCACATGCTGACTTCTAAAAATAAGAATAGTCCAACATGAACAAAAACCGCGGTAGTGATATTCTATATAAACTACTACCGGTAATTAAATTTACAAGCTAATATGAATAAGTAAAATGTGATTACCTGCAGCCATACATAAACACATGGTGTAGAACCAGGCACAAACAGGGAGTGGAGACGACGTAGGTCCAGTAACGTAAGGACACTACACCGACAAGAGATGCCGGCCGAATGGACAGTGCCCACGTTGGTCTGCCTTGTCATGCGCGGACACAAGGTGCTATCTAGGGTGAAGGGTCACGTGGATATCGGGGTGGCCAGTGTTTCCTGAAAAGGTATCCACTCCACTACATATATATTGGTTTCTTATAGTTATAATGTTTTATGTTTGGTGTAATGCACAAATTGTAGGAAAAATTTCCATACGGACAATAAAGATTATTATTATTGTTATAGCCGGACATTACCCGCTGCCTGCGAGCCTTAGTTTGTGTATTACTTATCTAGTGGATTGGAATTAGATCTATGTCAAACTTAGCTAATGATCCTTTCAGGTTTCTCTTTTTCGCCACGAAAATAAAAGTAGTTTTGCAAAAATGGGTATACCTGTTAAGCCGATACATTCATATCTATTAAAAACGAAAGTTGTGCGAGATGAATAGGATATAAAGCACAATGTAAACGGGTTTACCCGATATGTAACAGTTAAATGGTTAGGGTTATAAAGTACGTCAGGACTTAAATTCGCAGATATAATGAACAAATTTATGTAAAAATGTGAAACACATTTAAAAGTTTATTTATTTTTTTAATAATGATATTAATAAATTATATTTTCTATTTTAATGTGTCAAAGTAAAAAACTATCTGTGCAAAGTGTAGTTTAAAAAAAAATTAGATCTAGATCCTTTCGATCTTGTCTCATGTAAACATGACCTAGTTCCATGAAATAGTAGGCCTAATACTTTCATAGAATTGGACAACTTTTTATTTTTGAGGGTCTTTAGTTTGTTTTAGGGCTACTATCGTCACGGTTTCAGTTAGTACCAAAGTAACATTTATGCCGTTTTATCAAGATTGGTGAAACTGTTTTGATTTCTATGCAAAACACACATACATACTTAAATGTATGTATGTATAATAATTTATATACGTAAGGTTATATATATATATATATATATATATATATATATATAGAGAGAGAGAGAGAGAGAGAGAGAGAGAGAGAAGAGAGAGAGAGAGAGAGAGAGAGATAGAGAGAGAGAGATACGTAGGTAGGTATTAGGACTAGGTGGATAACAAAATAGAAGTATTCTTTAAAAATTATATATTGTAATTTAATAATTTATTTAACATATAAAACGAGGAATGAAGTGGGAAGTGGGTCCCTTCATTCTCTTAACAGTACCAACAGGAATGAAGTAATTCAATTTCATTATTTCATTTTATGAAGACAGACTATAGACTGAAGTGCTTGTGACAATATTCCATACTTAGCTTCTTTAAATTTGTTTTGTTTAAACCTGACTTTGTATAATAGGCTAAGTTGTCCAATTTTTATTCATCTACCTCTAATTGAGATAGTATGGGCTAGTTTTTCTTTGATATTTGAGGTCTATTTTCAGCTGTAGAGCTTTTGGACAAGAGCCATCGATCATGTCAGATCTCAGTGACCCGTTCAAAATGGAGCTGCTAGGCGAGGATGGAATAAGTAATTTTTATTTTTATCTATTTGAATTACTTAGTTTACATGTATGTGTATAGAAGCAGGTTCACATGAAATACATAGTCACAGATAGATCAGAGAACAGAGCTTAGCTCAGCGGAGGACTAGCAAAAGTTCCCCTTTCAGACCTTGCGATCTATAGGGCAGATAATGTTAAGGTCATTTGTTCCTTTGCCTAACGATTAGCGAGCAGTATGTCATGTGGCCAGCACAACGACCAACCGTCTTTACTTTCCCCAACTTAAAGCAGGTACCCATTAGAGTTGGGTGGACCCGGGTTCGCCCTTAAAATCCCGAAATTCGAAAACACAGTCTTCACCGAGATTTGAACCCAGGAACTCAGGTTCGGAAGCCAACCACTTAACCACTCAGCCACCGCGCCCCCACAGCGGAGGAGTAGAGTTTGCAAATTTAAATGATTTTAACAGACATTGTAGGTTTTCGTTTTTATGTTGAATACATTTTGTGTGAGTC
Organism: Biomphalaria glabrata; assembly: GCF_947242115.1. Classification (NCBI taxonomy): domain Eukaryota; kingdom Metazoa; phylum Mollusca; class Gastropoda; family Planorbidae; genus Biomphalaria; species Biomphalaria glabrata. The sequence continues at coordinate 34,926,671 of NC_074720.1, forward strand.
ATTTTGTGTGAGTCATTTTGTGTGAGTCATTTTTTTCCATGACTATTTTGTGATTGTCATCAGCCCATTAATACATAATAAAATTAAAAATATTTTAATGTATTGAATATTGTAGACATCTCCAATTGGAATGTATAAATATATAAAAAGAAATGTTACTGTAACAATTGAGATGTGAAAAATACATTTTCATAGCATAACTTATATCAGAGAGATTACGACATAATTACATCCGTTATCTTTCAATACTGCAATTTATATCTCCTTTTTATATCAGACAAAATTAATTCATTAACATAAATTGATAAACTAGTTTGATAATTTTTGGATTAATTCGTGTATTTTCTGCGACAATAAATAATTTTGCAAACTTTCAACAGGATCCGAGAATGGGAAATGAAAGAAAATAATTTGTACCAGACAGAGGGAGTTGATATAAACTTTGTAAAAAAATATGTTTATTGGTATTACTAGTGGTAATATTGTCCTTCTCTACCACTGCCAGGGTTGATATTAGTGGGAGATAATATAATGTTATTTTAGTCCTCTTATTATTTGTCATCATTATTTTTATTATCTATATTTCAATTTGATCGTGCTTGTAGAAGTGTGGATGCTGTTTCTGATATGTTTAAAAATGTCTGTATTTCTAGCTACTACGAGTGTTCAACCCGTCATCTCTCTACCTCCAGTTGTATTCGCTGGTTCTACTCTTAACATCATGTGCACCAATGTACCTTTTGGTATTTTTGAAAGAAAATACACAGTATGTAACATTAGTCGGTACTGGATAGCTTCAATAGTGATTTCAAGAATAGCATTCTCCCACATAATTCAAAATCAAGAAAAACATAAACAAGAAAAACAGTTTAAAAAAAAACGTTTTTTTAAAGACAAGACCTTCATTATACAACTTAAAACAAAATTTAATTAAAAAATTTTTTTTTAAGTTGCTACAGCTGAGTATTGAATTCTTACTTTGGCCTAATCAGTTCAAAGAACAACGTCACTAACCATTGGACCAGAATGCATTGTAGAATTGTGTGATTATTATAGACATCTAGTACTATATCCAACTCTACCTCTACATCTAGAATCGAGATGTAATCTATATATGGCCTCCTTCAGTCGCGCATTGATACGCTTCATATACGCATTTTGTTTTTTGTATTTTGCTTGTTTACAATACCTCTATTCAAGTTACTCCTTCATGGAACCTGGATTCAGGAACCTGGATCCATGAACACGGACAGTTGATCTCACATATGGCCATAACTATTTTCCTAGAAATTTAAAAGTTGTATATTGCTGAGAAAAGAATTACTAGCTCGTTGGACAAATAGGAAAAACTCTAGTTGACCGTTATAATTTTTCAAAGTAATAATAAATAAATGTGTAAATTTGGCTTGACTGTACGATAACTAAATTTAAAGTTGCTTCAATTTTATTGAAAAAATATCAGAGATTTACTACAAATTTTTTTACGTAAGTCTAATCTAGATTACATCTGTTTTCTAGATCTAGAAGGAGATTTAGACAAGATCTTAAGAGGCTGAATTGGTGAATATGCATCAAAATACGTTCACGCATTTGTCACAATCTTTTGTTGACTTGCTATTTGAACCAATTATTATTTTTTTATTGTTCTTTTAAGTTCTATAATGGAGTTATTCTTTTTTTTAAAATGTATTTTTAAATATTTTTCTTGTTTTTCATAATACTTTTTTTTCCTCCCAAATATCATGCCTAAAAACGTCTAGTTTTTTTTTTTTAAATATTTTTAATGACATTTCTAGGTGAATGGCGTAGAAAACAGTAATAACATTGTTGTTATAGATGCCAGCAATGCTGGTAAAGATGTCACCTGTTCTATAAAAACGATACCCGCGGGTTTGACCTTCACAAAACCAAGTGTAGTCGCAAAACTACCAACATTGATCAGTAAGTCTTTCTTTTCAATATGTCCATCTGCATTGAGATATGGGGCTATTTTTGGAGTCCTTTTAAATATTATAGATATTTGTCAGTACGCAGTACTAACTATTTCTTAGGGACCCCTAGCTTTTTAAAAATTGCTATTGCAAAGCTAGCTGAAGTGATTGGACCATAGCACATTGAGTAAGCTAAAAGCAGGACATAGCCCAAAACAAAACAAACTAAAAACAAATGGTACAAATGTATTATCGTTATTCTAAAATCTAGATCTATTCAAATGCAAAATAATTGATTACAATAAGGCTACACTTAATATAAGCTTTTTTGTTTGTTTGTTTTTTTAAGTATTTTTTTTTTATTTTATCAGCCAACATACAGTCTGTCAGTGTTAGAATACACGACGTAACAGTGACCGAGGTTATAGTGGAAGATTCTACAACCATAAATATGAAATGTTCTGAGTCACCTGAAAGAATATGGCTCGGCACATACTCTTCTATCACATTCACTTGGCAGGTAACATTGTATGGTTTTTATTGATATCTTATATTGGCGGTTCTCAATAGGTCTTTGTCAATTGTCTGTCACTTTTTGATCTAAAAATCAAGAGACATTGGATGCCCGAATTAAGTTCGGCATCTTTTGTAACTTAAAACATGCAATAGAAAAAAATACTTTTTTAAAACAAGGTTTATTTAAGGGAAATAACCACTAATTACTGCCATTAACTCCTATAAAAAAAACTTGAATTTATTAGTACTAAAGTATTAACTAATTGGTTAATTTTAGGATTTACTCACACTCTGTTATCGACCATGAAAAATTCTGCAAAAATTTCAACTTGATCCAATAATGGGAAGTGGGAAAAATAACACGTTCGAAATTTTTACCAGACAGACAGACAGATAGACACACACACAGAGTCAGTTAAAATACGCTTTGTAAACATATATGCAACAGCGACGTCTGGTCTTTTTTTTTTTAATGAAGTCTTTAAAATGTTTTTTTATTCATTGTGGCTTTTTTTACAATCAATATGAACATGACTATAGTGGTTACAGAGGTGTCAACTAGATACAGATTATCAAATTATTGTATGTCTCTTACCTGATTTGTTTTATCTTATACATTGCATTCGTTCCCAACACACTTTTAGTTCTAGTTATGAAAAAAAAAATGGAGACTTTATGAGTTATGTAAATCTGAAACCTTCACGCAGCTGTAGCCCTTGCTACATTTTATTAAGCAATAATTACGTTGGGTGAATGCTATGCCTCAAATGTTGGGAGATTGAATACTTTAAGTCGAGTAGGTACATGCACTGTGTAACACTAGGCTTCACTCATGAGAAATTGTCGCTTGAAGATGGCAAAACACTGAGGGAAAAACTTGAAAGATTTTGGAGAGATTACTCTAAATGGAAAGTTAATAATGGTGGAAATATGCATATGGAATGACAGCTACTTAAATACTCAAATATTTATATAAAAAACTGAAGTAAAATAAGCCTCTTGGCATCACTTACAATAATGCAGATAAAAGCAGTAAAAGTTGTCTGCTTTAAACATAGAATTTAAGAAAAACAAAACAAATCTATAGATCCCTGGAGGTCCTGTGTACAATTTAGGTTGGTTCAGTTTACCCATGTTTTAATGGCAAACACTCATGCATTCACACAATTACTATATACAAAATTGACTAAAAATAAAAATTTAAAAAAAAAAGTTATCTGTTTCTCCTGAAGACCAATTATGGCCAGCATTAGACATCATTCGAGAATGGGAAGTGGGAGAAATATCGTGTTCAAAATGTTTGGTTACCAGAGTGAGTTGACAGAAGCATAAAAAAAAGCCAAAAACATTAAAGCATACAAGCTATAGTTAAAATAATGATGTCTAGTATAAGTATAAGTAATACCATTTCTATGTCTAATGGGTCTCGAACATTGTTTAAGTGCATAGATCTAGTCGCCACTGCGATGCCATATATTACGCAATATGTAGACCAACATTCACAGTTTAAAATCTTGTGTGTTTTTTTTTATTCTTCAGAGAAACAGTTCCCCTCTTAGTGAAACAGGCGAAACACTCCCTCTGACGACTTCCGGCACATACTCCTGCTCTGTAAAACTTGATTCTAAAGTTGCAGTTACAAGCAACACAGTTCAAGTCACTGTCAGTGAGTAGAAGTAAATGATTCGTTAGCATTCAGCATCTTCTGGACTTTGTTTTTGTTTGTTTATTTAAGCTATCACATAACAGAAGAGACCTATATTCATAAAAAAAGACAACTAAAAAATAATAACAATACTAAAACATCTTATGAATGGCTACTTTGACCTAGGGACATGCCTAGGACTCTTTTTAGAAGTAACGTCTGTATTTTATAAGAAAATATGAATGCTATTACATATCAGTTGGGTAGGGGGGGGGCATTTCATTTTGTCAAAATCACATTTTCTTCTCTCCCCCCCCCCCCCACATTAAAAACAAATGCATAAAACTATACCTAGTGTTTGATTACAACACAGGTAGTACCC